>NW_007578607.1:161142-181445 GCF_000690725.1 Stegastes partitus
GCGACTACCAGTGCGCATGTGTGCACGAGTGTGTGCTTGTTTTTGTATGCATAGCTGTGTGTCCTCAATCCTCGCGCCTCACACTTGAATAAATTGAGGCGAAAATTATATAAATGTTTCTCCTTCTCCCTCCACCACCGCCCCCACCCCCCCACTCCTCTTTTGTCACAGGCCACTGCCCCACCCTGCTGAAATGAATGAGGCACTTTAGTGCTTTACTATAATTAAGAACAGGAGCCAGCATGCATGGAGGGCTCCTGTTCCCCTCTGTTTCTGTGTATTAGTCTCTTTTTCTGTCTTACTCTGTACAGTTTCAGTGGAATATCTCCTCTGGGTGTTGATGCCCTTTTGTGGGGAACATGATTCTCTTAGAAGAATTAGGCGTGTGAATGTAAAACCCACACATCTCCTTTAAAGACACACTCGCTCCGCCCAGCTGATCCACTCCGGCATCCGTCACCCAGACGCGGTTGCTCATGTGTGCACTTGATTCACCTTTTTCGCAGCGGTGGAAGAAAATATTCACTTAGTTAGAAATTAGTAAAAAAAATATTCCATCACAAGCAAAAGTTTCTGCGCTGGAAAGAATAAACTAAAAGCACTGGCAAGATTTCTCCCACTGATATATTATTATATATGAGATCATGAGATTTTTAAGACTGAAGCAGCATGTTACTGTTGTAGCAGTAACAGTTTTATACACAGAGACAGCAAATAAATCTGAGGGGTTGTCGGATGATTAATGAGAGTGGGAGAGAGGAGGGAAAAAAAAAAAAAAAGTTCTGCTGCACAGATCTGTTTTCAGTTTGTGAGCTTTTTTTTTTTTTTCTTCAATCTTTGATTTTCAGTGAGATGTTGGATTATGTGAGCATTTAATGAAATAAAACCATGTGAGAAGTTTAGAGAGGAGGGAAAAGAAAAAAAAAAAGAAAAAAAAGCACAATTCGGTGAAGCCGTTAACAACCGGCTACACACTGCTTCTTGGAAAACGTCAGACGAAATTAAGGCTTGGAAACTGCTGGTTTAATCTTTAACAATGTGTTGTATTTTAAACGCTTGTTACATTATCCGTTCTGGAAAAATCTTCATCTTAAAAGGAAAGCTGTCACATAAATGGAGTAGAAAGTACAACATGTTACTCCTGAAATACTGTGGAGTTGCATAAAATGAAAAACAACCTCCAGTAAAGCAGAAAGTGCTTCTGCTTCAGATTGCACGTTGGCTTCTCAGAGCTGCACCACTTTGCAGCTATCAGTCGGCGAGCTCCATGTGTTCCAAACAGTCGTATGTATAACAGAATATGACACTAAGTACACTGACTTCTGCCGGCTGACAAAACCGCCTCCAGCTTGTTGTTGGTTTGAATTTCTACTGGAGTTGACTTGCACCTTGTTAAACTTTCTCAATAAACAAAACACCAGACTGCATGCTGGACAGCCACTCTCAGCGGGGCGTGTTAAAATTTAAACATGCTGGTGAAAATGTGAATATAACACGCTGTGTTTACAAGTGGACGGCAGAGAAGTGGCATATGCTGCTATTCCGAGTTCCTCCTTCGGTTTCATTGAGATTTACTGTAACCGTCGGGGCTTTAAATAATGTTGTTATTGTCACACGAAGCAGTGCTTTAAAGCAAATTGTGATTTAAAAGGTTAAAGAGGTGCGATTGTATCGGCCTTGGCCCATAATACGTATAAACGGGAAGATTATGCAGGACTTTTTATATGTAGCAGTTTTATGCAAATTAAGTTTTGCATGAAAATGGGCCTGTGTACATGGAAGTTGAAGGAGATTTCTTAGTTTGCACAGTGAACGTGTTGAATTTTATGTCTGCACTGAATAGAAATAGTGGGAGAAAACGTCTGCATATATCTGTATTTTAAATCTGCAAAATGTTGGTGTATGGAATATCTGTAAAAGTATGATATTGTGCGTCTGTAGTAAAGGTGTAATCAGGCAGTGTTTCATCTTTCTGGCCACTGAGCAACCTGAGAAAACATCAACTCGTGCATTATTTCTTCAGAAAGTCTGTATCGTGAACATGTTGGCAAACGGACGCGCTGCAGTTTTGGCCACCTGGAAAATATTCTTCCAGCGTTGTTTTGGTCTCCTGAGGAATTATCTGCTCCTTTAGCTGCTAAATACTCAAATATGTTCACTAACTAGTTGCTAATCATGTTTGTCTGCCTTTGGTTGAAGGTTTTAGTGCTCCCTGCTGCATAGCCACATAGAAATATGTGAGTCATTAAATCAAAACTATCCGCTCAAAGAAGCTAAAAGGGAATACGCAGCTGAAGCGTCTGGTGGTAATTCTCTGGGGGTTTGTCACTACGTTTGACCTCGTATTACACGTTGTAATTTGATCTGTTGTTAATATGATGTGTAAATATTGATCACTACAGCTGTGACATGTGGAGTTTTGTCTGGTGCAATGTGTAGCAGTGCACTTCACAGGCTTTATCATGATTATTTTTGATTTATGGGTGAGTGTGCACACGTTTTAGGGCTGAGCTGATGTGTTTCAGGGCCAATATCGATACAGATTAGTCAGTATCAAGGACCCTGGTAGCCTTTATATATTATATTTACAGTAAAAATGAACATCTGAGTTTCAAAAATTACATAGAACTTTGCTGAAATGCCTTTTTTTAAACTTTAACTTTTAAACATTCATCCTTCAGTGTTGATCATCTTTTTCTCGTGACTTGTAACCAATCAGATGGTGCTGTGGGTGGGATATTCCTCCAGACCATAAAGCAGCGACTACATCAGAGCCGAAGAAATGCATTTTTAATGAATTCACTTTATGGGGAATCGGTTAAAAGAAGCAGTCCAACCAGTAACTGGGAAAATGATGAATATCAGATCCAATAATCAGACAGGCCGATAATCTGTCGACTCCTATTTGTCATCGTATCCTGATAAAAGAAACAAACCCTTAATAATACTGTGATATTGATTTGAGCCATATTAGCCTGTTTAGATTGATAAGTCGAGGATCCGTCTGAGAGACAGAGTGCGCGTTGTGTACGTCGTGTGTGTTTGTGTTGGTGAGCGCAGCTTGCAGCTGATATAATGAGCAGGAGAGAGTCAGTGTGTGTGACTGATGTGATGCTGATGACGGACGGCCACTGAGTCATTTGTAAACACAGTATGCTATTCTATGCAGATTCATCAAATAAATGTGAAGTATTATTCCAATTTTACTCGCCTTCGCACAGACTAAAACCGAGCGTTGGTGTCTGTGTGATTTCTTTGCTTTGTTTTACACCAATATAGTGATTTATTGATGCCGCATCCACTGCGTGATTAATGCGATTTTGTTTACTGCACAGCCTCGGCTGCAATTAGCGAAATGTTCTAGCACATTTTGTTTTATCCAAGACAGTGTAGTCATTCACAGATTGGATAAACGATGACTCATGCAAATTCAATGGATTTATTTAATTGTTTTATGTAATTCTCTCTTTATGGGAAACACAAGGTTGCCTCTAGTGAACATGTGACGCCCCCCCCTCCACACACACACACACACACACACATACACACACACGCATCATTTCCATTTGGTGTCATTGACAGATGCTGTTCCCTCTTTATTTGGTCAGGTTTCAATAACATGAAACCAATAGCCAGATCGGGCGCCTGCTGCTGCTTATGTGGCCCCCTCTCAGTGTCGTGTCCCCTCATTGAAAAGTGAGAGAGAGAGACAGACAGAGAGAGGAGCTGCATGAATCAGAGATGTGTTATATATTATGAGAAGAGGCTAAATGGAAACAGGGCAACCTCAGAGATCAATACGGAGCCCGGTGAAGAGAGCCTGCAGCGTGGAGCGAGAATACTAAACAAGGAACTACTCCTGTCTCCTGACTTTCTTTCTCTTTATTTTTCACCCCAATGCATTACTTTATTTTCAAAGCTTCTTTTTTGTTTTTTTTTGACTTGTTTTGGTGTTACCATTGGAGTGTATAAACCCCCCCCCCCCATCAAATATGAAAGTGACATTATTGGCTCTGGGTTACATGCCTTGCCTTTTCTCGCCAACCCCACAAAAGCAGCAGGGGGATCCAGTAAATTCCTTGGCCGAGCAGATAATGTGGAAATGTTGACAACAGCAAATTTGAGCCGAGTGAGTGATTTAAGGACTACAGCGGGTGACAGAGAGCATGAGAGTAATGGTTTTCAGCTTTTCCCTGCTCGTCTGTGACAAGAGAAATGAGCGCACTTGCCTGAAAGATCTTGTCAGAGCTTGTGGGCAGTTTGAATATTTTTAAGCTTGGTTGAATGTAAATGACACAGTTTACATGAGTCACATTTGGTTTTTAATTAGCCAGCGCGGATCTGCTTTAAACCGTCAGCGGCCCTCATATTACAAACCAGTTTTATTCCCCAACTTTCAAAGCGGCTACAGAAATTCTGCTTTAAAAAAAAAAAAAAAAGAGGATCTCAAAGATGCAGCAGCAGATCACCCTTTTTATTTTTCCAGTTTTGAAATTCAATGATATCTGTGATGTTTCATCTAACATTGCAATAGCTATTCATCCGGCAGAGCAGCTGCTTCAACCTCAGCTAATGAGTTTCATGTCGTATGCAGCATTTCTGAGATTTGATTATGATGAGTAATTTATCATGCTTGTTACCAAAAAGAAACAGAAATTCTTCCTTTGGTGTAATTACGCAAAATATTCCTCAATTCTTTCTGCTATAATATAGTGTCAGAGCTTGTTCTCGTCACACTTATTTTCCGTCGCTGTTTCCCCTCACACCGTATACGCCGCGGCCTTCTCTTTATTTACTAAATGTGCTTCATCAAACGACGAGTTGGCTCGCAGGAATATTTCCCCCCACAAATATCAGTTCCATCCCGTGTTGTTAGATGTAATTTTGTCATATTTATGAGCCAGAGTTGTGCACGTGTCTTACAGCACATTGCTTTTTACTATGTTGGAGTGAATTGACATCATTATTTTTAGTGTACAGTGTCTCATGACAGCTACTGCTGCTAATGACTTTACCAGTCTGCTGTGGACTGCAGCAGTGTTGCTTGCAGTGTGATCCAGGAGTGTAATGTTTCCCCCATTTAATGTGTCTTTAAAGGACTTTGCAGCTCGTGTTGCATGTTTTAGCACATTAACGATGACTCCACTGTGCCGGGCTTGACATTTTCCTAAACATGCAACACAAACAAGTTTTAGATGTATTCTGCTATTTCATTCTTTGCTGCAAGCATTTCTTTCTCCAGCTCTTTTCTATGAATAAATGCAAAAATACAAAGATTTTCAATTGAAGAAATCCAAGATATGTGATTGTGAGAAAAGCTGAGAGCATGTTTTTGTTACGAACGGAAGTTTTGCTCAAACAGCTAACCGTCAGATTGCTGATGCTTCATTTTCTGTCAGTGGACTAGTTTGTTAATAGGCTAATTGTTTCGGCGCTAGTTTCATTTCATGTCAGCGCAGAAAGAAAATCTACTTATACGGACTCAAAAACCCGATGTCATTGATATGCAGTTGTGAGTGATTTGTACGTTTTAAAATGCAATAATGTGTTCAAGGGAAATTCAATGTGCAAGATGTCTCAGAAATAAGATTCATTTGCCAAAAGCATGTCATTGATGAGTAATTCTGAGAGGAAATCAGATTTTGGAAGACAGACAGGAGGCAGACGCAGATGTTGCAAAAGGGACGATGTGATTTTCATCATGTTTCGCATGAAAAAGTCGCTGTTTGGCAGATGACTGTAAAATGTCCTCGTTTCCTTAAATGCACCATCAAAGCAGACGTTTCGTTTGTTCTTTGTGATGGATTTCCAAATGTATTATTAGCGACTTTAAAGTCTCTGCAAGTTGATTTTCATATTGTTGTGAATAAAGAACAATGGCTGCCTGGAAGCCATTAAATCGGCACAATCACATGGAGCGGAATGGTCCTTTAAAATAGACATCCTGCTGCTGGACGGTTGTTTTATTCAGTTCAAAAGTAGAAAAACTGAAGCTCTGCAGTCTAACTACTCGTTTTGCTCATTTGTGCATCATTTGTCTTGTTATTATGACTCATGGCACCAGTAGCACACTGTATAAACACACTTTACAGTTTCTTAAAGGTCCAATTCAGCGGAAATCCATTTTTATTTGGTTTTGTGGTTGTGGAGGTGCCATGTAACACCTAACTAACCAATCGTCTTCCAGCTCCAAACGGTGAAGACGCCGTGTACTTCCTGAATTGGTTTCCAGAGCACAACAGCCCAAAAACCAGAAGTTATACAGTAAAATTAACCATCTTTGCAGTATTTAGAGCTGAAAAATTAAAAGTCTCACTGTGCAAACATGTCAGACTTTGATTAATTTGCTGAAAAGGTGCACAATAGGGCAATTGTTTTCCATGAAACAGTGAAACAGATTAAGAAGCATTCACTAATGTCATGCCTCCTGATTGATGTCATTTTTGTGGGTATTCCAGGCCACAAATGAGTTTTGCAGACTAACCGTTTTTGTATAATTATCCCTCCCCCCCAAAAAAAGTTTAATAATTTCTGGACTCTAGCTGTACTTTGCGTAATGACTGTGTCTGAACATGTAAAAATTTGATTCCAGTTTGCATTTTGATTTGCGTATAACAAAAGTGGCTCAGTCATGCGTCTTTAATCTGGGGAATGTTTAGTGAGATCAGCCCCATCTTGTCATCCTGAGACACAGTGAAACTCACCCATGCCTTTGTCATATCCTGGTTACATTAGTGTAATGCACTTTTTACTTGAGTTTACTCAGTCATCCCTGAAGTGTCTACAGCTCGAGCAAAGTTCTGCTGCCGGTCTGCTAATAAGACTACAGATGTATGCTAATATCGCTGCTTGTTTTGCACCGGTACGTTTTAGGATTGATTTTTAGATCACTTTAATCAGTCAATTTGATGTGTAGGCCTCGCGCAGAACAGCTCAGGTCTGTGGTGTTTTGTTGTAGGTGTTGGTGCTGATACTATTCTAAGTAGAAGCAATAACAGCCAAAACAAAACTGGTCCAAGTCTGACTAAGCTCCAGAACATTTCTGTTAATGGCTCCCACACTGATGCCAGTTTACTGTACACTTACAATTGCTGAGTCCTTAAGTGCTATTAAATCACAATATTTATGCACAGATTGTTCGACTTCCTAAACTTTGATCATTTTCTGTACGCGGAGTAATGTGCAAATGTTACAGGAGGTTTAGATTGTTGTCCATCATGCAGGAGAAGACTTGATGGATTCCAAATGTTTTCTGCAGCATGACGGCAACCAAAAAAACACAATGTACAGCTGGAGCCTGAAAGAAATAACTTTAGTGACAACAGCTTAGCATCATGGAGTACATCTGGGATTACATGACGGGACGCTGAGTCTTGAGCTCTTGGTCGTGTTCCTCGAGCCTTTCCAGAGCAGTTTTTTCCATTGTGTTGGAGTATATTATCCTGCTGGGAGAGCGCAGTAGCCATGGGGGGTGTTGTGATCTGTATGTTTAGGGGGTTGGGACGAGTCAGAGTAACATCCGCATGAATGAACCCAAGCGTTCAGGGCAGAACATTGCATCGTAATGAGATGATCAATACTGAGCTGTAAGTGGTTTTAATGTTGTGTACACAGATTGGTTTGGGAATGTTACGACAGTGCAAGTGCACAGTACAAATAAAGGCACAGCTGCTGTCGTTTATCTGTATTCTGGTTCATTTTATCAGATGAAGTAGCATCAAGAAAGTTTGTCTCCTAAATGGCGATGTCTTTTGTGTGTGTCGTCTCTCTAACAGCACACAAAACACTAGTTCTAGTGTGTGAGTGTCGTGTAAGGGATGAATTAAGTGCACAAATTCCAAATGATTTCTGTATTTTTTTTGCTGTATATACATCCAGAAGCAGAAGAAACAAGACCTGGCGCGTAAAAGCTACCACAGAGTGAGGGAAGCAGCTGGAATCAAACGTTAGCAGCAGGCCTGCGGAGAACTGAGGATGTAGGGTTTTTGTCGGATTGCACAGCGCGCTTGTGAGGATTGTCGGGTGGAAAAGGGAGCCCAGAAAGGTTGCTTTAAATTAAGCAGTAGAGTCACTTGCGCCGATTACCGGCAACCGCAGATTGGAAACAGTCAAAAAATTCAAGCGGGACAAGCCAAAATATTCAGACTTTTAATCTATCTCGCAATGAGTCAAGCTGCAGAAACACTGGATCCTGCGATTCCTGTAATGCAACTCGATAGTGTCTTTCATTAGAGCCCTCTTGGCTCGTAAACCGCCATGTCTTTTGTACTCCCAGCTTTTCTAACATGCGTTTTCTGTTATAAATTTGAACAGTGTAAGCTGAGATACCCCCGGTGACATCACAATGATATCACCGGGGTTATTTTTTGCAGACTTTAGAATAGCTCCTCTGTGCAGCTATTTAGTTGTGTGAAATAAGTCGAGAGCCTCTTTAACCGTAACGTACAGAGAGTCACAGGTTTAGAACTTAACATAGTATTTAACTGTTAGTATTCCATAGGCTGTAAAGTATTGGAATTTACTGAGTGCTGCACTAGCTGAGCGGTTATAACATCAGCTGTCCCGCGGAGCAGTTATGACCCTGACACTATTGTAGTTTATGAGGTCAGGAGCTTTACAGCGTGTTCTGAAAATAATCTGCCGCACCGCAGCTGTTTGATCAACACGCCATGCCGCCATTAGGTGCAGACAGACAGACAGACGGACAGACAGAAAGAGAAAATAGAAAAGAGGTCCTGAGAGGGAGAAACAAATTGCATAATGTTCTCACAATGTCTTCCAGCTCTCCAGTGATGCAGCCACAGCCCCGGCTAATTAGAAGGCTTACATTAAGATAAGGACGTCCTTTATTTTGAAAGGTCGGCCTGCGAGAACAAAAGGAATTTTTAAAAGTGTACATAGACTCGATGTACATTACACGCGCCGGCACACACGTGCGCGCTGACATGCATACTTTACAACGCCTTTGTACAGTTACTAATGCCCTGCGGCTCTCCCTCCAAATTGAATCTAATCAAGTGAAATGCTGTGAGGGTCCTCGGGAGAAAGAGCAGGTCTGACGGTGACCGCTTACAATAAAATCCCTGACATTTGGAAACAAAGCCCGCTCTACCTCTGAGCTGTAATTGCACGCGACAAATGCCGCAATCCTGCATAAATGTGTCTGCGTGTGTGTGTGTGTGTGTGTGTGTGTGTGTGTGTGTGTGTGTGTGCTATGCATGCAGGAATCTGGCGTGTTTGTGCATCTGTGGGCTTTGTGGCACCTCCGTGGCACACGCCGTCTGCATGCGTGTGCGTGTTTGTGTGCTAGTTTTAATAATTTCTTTTGAAGTGGTCGTCATATTGGAGTACAGTGGAACTAATTACGCTAATTGTGGGGAATGCAGCTGCTGTAAATATGTTATGAATGGAGTCCTTCCTGTCCTGTTTCTGCTGCACATTTCAGCGTTTTTTTTTTTTCACGAGCCTCCAGCTTCATAAAACAAACGGCAAAAAAGGGGAGGAATGCATTTTTAAAATCTGTTTAAACTGTCTGTCTTTAGGAAGGCTTGCTAGTTAGCCACCCTTGAAATATTAACTTACCAGCAGAAATTCCCATGAATGTCATGTCCAAGGGCTTTGTAAAAGCAGACAGGAGGGTGAATAATTCATACAAAACCCGTGTTTCAAACTGCCTGACTCTGCTTCATCAACTGTTGAACTGTGTAGTTGGCTTTGTAAGCTAGAGAAATATTAGCGCTTTCCTTCAAGCTGCGGCGCATCGGAGCGAGTGAGTCAACAAAATGTGACATTGAGTGGAACTTTAAGAAACAATGCACATGCATAATTTGTCTGCATATTATTATTGGCCCATTTCAAGCCATTATGCAGCGTTGTCCTTTGCGTTACCTCCGCTGAGGTCATGTGTTGTTTTATTATCATATCATCACCATAGTGCACGATTATGATCACATTCTAAGCAAACACTCGTGGGAGCGTTTGACCGGAGACATTACATTTTTATCCTACAGAATTTTATCGTATAAAATTGCGTAATATTCATTCATCATCTGATCATAGAGCTGAAACTATTAGTCTTTGTAATTGTTAGTATAGCCATTTTTATAATCACTTACCCATTTTAAGGTCATTTTAAGTGAACATTCAGGGATTTCAGTGTCTGATTTATTATATTTCACTATATTTGCTGTTTTTTTTAAAGTCTCTTGTGATGTTAAGCTCATGTATTTTGACTGTTTTCCAGAAAAAAAAGGATTTTCTTACATTTCACAGACCAAATAATCAATCTGTTAACTAAAAAGATGATAGATTTATAAAAAAACAAGCTAATATAAGAATATCTAGTTGTGTATGATGTTGTCTCTAACTCAGTGTCCCTACGTCTTCATTTATTCACATGATTTCCATTCAGTGTTTTGTTGGTTAAGATGTTTTCTACCAATATAATTTATTGGCAGATAAAAGGAACCAGATTTAGTCGAGCACAGAGCCAGGCCTGAAGGATTTGGGAAGATATCAGACGGATATTGCCATTTGATTTTTTACATATAATTTTTTTTTTTTTTAAAGTCAAGCTTCGGTTCAATTCTCACTGTGTAATAGATTTAAATCATGTGACGGGGCATTACCACATGAGATGCTATCAAAAGCGTGACTGTCATGCAAGGACGACGGCATGAATTTGTAAAAAGCACCGGCACATTTTACACCCGGGGTCAGTTGCGCTGCATAAAATATCTCCTAAATTACAGGCTTTTTAGCATTTGGATTTCAAATCGATTACTTGTTCAGCGCTCCGCAAGCTCCTGCAAAGTAATCCGAGGGGAAACATCGAGTCCTATGTTGTCTTTAAAACAGGGAAATGTGTCTGCTACACCTTCAGGTTGGCTCGTTCCCAATCATTCCTCCCTATAGTGTCTTACATAACCATCGCCTGCTGCTTAAATAACAATAACTGAGCATGTAATTAGTTACAGATTATTATATTTCTGGTATGTGGGTGGCAGGAGATGCATTGTATTATAATTAAGCATAGAAGTGTCATTTTAATCACCACCAGTAACCTGAAGCCTCAACAGCTACCTTCCTGTTTAGTTGCATAACATCAGCATTTAGTACACGACTGAGGCGAGTTTTATTCAGGGGGAAAGGTCAGGAGCATATACTGCTAATAAAATTCAAAAACCATCCCAGAGCACTTCGCGTCAAGTCCTGTGTGCAAATCCGGTCGGTTTAAGCGACTTTAATTTCCTTCAGTGACACTAAAGTCTGTATTTGTGACTTTTTCTTACTTTTTTTACATTTTATTTTCTCCTATAATAATAATAATATACTTTCAGTTGTAACTGTGCACCAGTAACTTTATGGTGTTTTTATTAGCCGGAGATGGCAGACTGTCAGTCGCACCGCCAGTCTGGCCCAGACTGAAATATCTAAACAACTGTCAGATGGACTGCCATGAAATTTCATGCGCACGTTCGTGTCCCCCTCAGGATGAACTGTGAACACTTTGGGGATCCCTCGGCATTCATCGAGCAGCATCAGCAGAGGTTGTACTTGGGCTCATGATCGAATACCTGCAAAGAAACACTCCCATCAGCCTCAGCTGTTCTACGTATTAATTGAGAGGAAATTTTAGCGAGTTAGCATGCATTCACCAGTCTAAGTAGGTTTTTATTTTGGGACTTTTGTTCACACATAAGTTAGAAATTAGACCTTTTGACAAACTCCTCCCACGTTGAAGCATTTCAGAAATTCTCTTTGCAAAGTCGGTATGTCGTCGATAGACTGAAAGATGGTGGTAGCGACTGGTTTGTAAATTCTGTTTGCAGACTTGAGTTTGGCATCCAAGTAAAAACAATGACGCGCTGGATCTTACTGAAACCCAAAGACGCTAATCTCAGCGACATGGTAGCCTCGCCCTGAAACATACTCTGCTTTATCGTCACTTTAATCTAAACAGGACCATGATTCACAAACTGATAATGCTGCGTTCAAAACGAACAGTTGACTCATCGGTGTAACGTTTACTGAAATCAGAGGAGATGTTCTCATAGACTTCCATACATGTGAACTTGTTTTTGTAACCAGAGGAGCCGCCCCCTGCTGAAAAAAATGGGGATGTAAAGCATCTCCTTTTTTCTATGAAGCGCTATTGTCTAATGTTGGACATTTTCACACGTCATTCTTCCACGATATCGAGAAACAAAGGCGATATAATCAGTCTACACATGATTCACCTCTTCCTCGCCACCTTTGGCAGACTTCCAGAACCAGTAATAACTTTGTTTAGGCTTCCGATCGTCGTGTTGCTTCATCTCGATCTTTAACAGTCCTTCAGTTATGTTTTTGCATTTTTCAGGTGGCTGGAGAACAAAGGATAGAAATTTCCCCACTTGTGAACGCTCCCTGTGTTCTCGTGGATCGACCTTTAGTTTCGTTTTTGCCGCGGCGCTGGTGTAACATTAACCGTCGGATTGTCTATCAGCATATCTTCCTGGTTTTTATGGCGTTTTATTGTGTCAGTTCAGACGCTGCATCCTTTCTCTGAGGTTCTGCAAATAACGGAAGAGATTTCTTTGCCAGTTAGTTGTCACAGGTGATAATGCAGTATTCAAACACTAACCCACATCAGAAACAACACACACACACACACACACACACACACACACACGCAATGTGGTGGTGAAATAATAGTGAGGTAGAGAAAGATTAAAGCAAGATAGGGAACTGTGTTGTGCAATCACAGTTGGCTTTAACGCGTGTTTCCTCAAGTATTGTTCTATATGTGATTCTTATATTTAGATGTCTATCCCACTTATCCAGTCAGCAAAAGACCAAACACACACATGCTTGCAAACACACACCTGCCTTGTTTAAATTGCTCTGAGGTTTCCCTACTTTGAACTTGCTTGTTAAAAAAAAAAAAAGGAAAAAAAGAGGGTCAATCAAAATAGCAAGCATCGAGAGTTGTTTTGACATTCCTCCCGTCACCCTGAGAGACACGCATGTCATGCATTTCAAACATGCGCCCCGACTACTCCATATATTTGTACAGGAGATGTGAAAATGCGTCCTGTCAGTTTGGCTGAAATGCAGTTTTACTACCAAGGAAAGGATGTGAAACTTTCATGAACACTATTTAAAGTCACAATGAAACGGCAGCCCCCTTTTCTTGCTTCCTTAATGTGATGCATTTCCTGATAGGTTGTAAAAAGACATCAGTCAGCGGGAGGGAGGGGGGTTGAGGAATGTATGTGAGAAACGGAAGTCAGCGGCTTGCTTTTTACTGGTCAAAAGAGCAAAAACAGAGCTTTCTTGGGGACATTTTGAAATCATTTCTCTCTTTTTTTTTTTTTTTTGTTTGAGCTCCAAGCAGTTTCTGGGCATTTTAGTGCTCCTGTCACATCCGTCCTGCATCTCTGTGGAAGCAGCACAGCCACGGCCAGAGCCAGACAGAACTCAAACATTTCCATGAATCTTCAAAAAAGAAGTAGAAGTTGAATTTTCTTTTCACAAACATCGAAAAAAAGAAAATGGAATTATTCGCCCCAGGTGCGACAATCGCTGCACAATACGAGGACTGTACATACCATAGATGTTTTACTACTTAACCCATACCTGTCTGCTGTCTGGTCTGTGTGAACACTTCCTGCAGTTCAGCCGAAACTGAGTCAGATGTCTCATTTACCACAGGAACACAGAATTTTTAGTTTTTTACAGAATCTGCTTTGACCAAATGCTTTGTTTTGGAGGGTTTTAACAACAACAAGACTCAAAATAAAGTGATTTTAATGAAATAATAACATTTTAAGCTCAGTATTGGTTCATTTTCCCAAAAGTCACACATCAAAAAGTTAATAATCTGCCGGTTAAACTTAAAAATTGTATAATTTTGGCATTTTTTAAGACAAAACCATTCCCCGCTGTTAGCTTTTGGTGTTTATCAGGTTAAAGCATTACATATGTGTAAAGTTTTTGTGTTGTTGGATGTTTTTTTGTAAACGTATTTATTCACCTCGTTAGATCTATCATGAATCTGCCCATGCCTGTAAATTTCAGCGGGACAAACTAAGTCGAAGAACTCAAGTTTTATAGTCAGCCTTAGGCAACAGGGAGTGAAAGGATCACATTCACAGCGCACTGGCAGCACATGTGCCAGAATACAACAGTAGCCAAATAATGATCTGTGTGAGAGAATAAAGTAATAAAACCAAGAGAGAAATGGAAGAGTGAATGTGTCCTGTAAAAACTAAGTGCTGCCATTCTCCACAAGCCTTACAGGAGCACTTGAAAAACAAAACGTTTCCCTTTTCTCCCTACAAAGCTTTCCCTGTTCAATGTCAAATTAAACTGTGCCTTATCTCTGTGGACCTTCTAACTGTGCGCCTTGTGTATCTTGTGTGTTTTCCAGGCCAGGAGGAGGACGGGCGGAAGGTTTTAGTCCTCAGTTACCCCCAGTATTGCCGCTACCGCTCCGTTTTGGCGCGGCTCAGAGAGCAGCCGTCCTCCCTGCTCATCGACCACACGGTGCTGGCGCTGGGCGGCATCGCGGCGCTGGGCGGGGGCACGAGGATCCTGTACTGCCGCGACACCTTCGACAACCCCGCCCTGCTGCAGAACGAGAGCATCTGTGACGAGTTTGGTGAGTGTGGCGGCTGGAAAATGCGATGGCAGCCTTCGGATAGGTCCATCACGGCGGCTCGTCTGAAACGCCGGCCGCTGCTACAGTAGCAGTTGGCGGGACGTCGGCCCGCGAAGCTCCGAACTGCTCCGTCTGAACACATGCGTGCTCTTAAAACTCATTCTCGCAGCACGGTTCATCTCAAACTTCCAATTATGTCATTTTGGTTAGCCAGACCATTTGTTAAAGTCTGCTTTTAGTGGAAAAATAACATTTGGAGCCCAGTATTTGGTTCCATTGTGTGAAAAATCCAGAAAACGAATGTGATTCCATTTAGAGTTTTAATTTGTGGAAGTTCAGCCCGTGAAAGGGCAAAGAAAACAGGGCTTCCGTATCGTCTGGTGTCCAAAATCAGAAACAGTTTCTTTGAGAAAAGTTAGAATAATAGTCAGTTTACGAGCCGAGGAAGAAGTGGCTTGTTTATGGCTTTCTGACGTTGCATTTTTCATACAATGCAGTGGCTTTTTGAAGGGAAGTGCGCTGAGTTCACACATCAAAGTGATATCGCTGGAGTCGCTTGTTCACTGGGGTTGAAGACGACAAGTTTGGAAATGTCAAAAACACGTCTGGGAGGTAGTGGAGCTGGAAAGAAAGTGAGCTTAGCGGACCTCTGTAGTCGCCTCTCATCTCTGCATGGGGCCGGCTGCTCCAGGCCACATTAGCTGCTTTTAGCATAACAGACCCGGATCTCGGAGTTGTTAGCGGGCGAGTTGCATTGTGGGTAATGTAGGCGCCAGGATTTGACACGGAGGGATGTAAGTGGAATCAAATAAAGGCAATAGAGCTGATTCTGTTGAGTCTGATTGTGTTGTATAAATATAAATCAGTGAAAAGTGCAGCAATTTATGCTTTTAGTAGTAAATAACAAAAATTCTGAATATTTTTATCACAGTGGTGAGTTGGCTTGACTTTAATTGGAATACATGTTACAATAATAATAATAATAAACGACTGATATTTGTTGTTTGTTACTTGTTTGGAGGATGAGCTGTGATTTGTATTCGAGTGCAGCTCATTAGTTTGTGCGCCGGGATCTCAGGTCAGACATCACTTCCTTGTTTACGTCTTCCATTTGTCCTTGTCTCGCGAATTAAAGCCGTCTAATCTGGAGATACTTTTAATTATTATTTCCATTTTAGTTTAGTTAATTAGGACTAAAAGTGGAACCCGCTCCGGTTCACCCTCTTTTGCTTCCAGTGCGTTCCTGTTTAGTCTCGGCTTGTTTGTCTTTTCCTTTATGAACACGTGTGACTGCTGTTCAAACATCCTCATCAGTCACACCTATGAAAAGCATTTTGTGGTTCCGGTGTGCTGTGCTGCTGCTGTGTTGTGTTTTTTTTTTTGAAGTGCTGGAACATGTCTATTTGCCATTCAACTGTGCTTTCCCTGCCGCTCATGAATCCACACATTTTATTAACCCCGAGCTGGTCTAAAACAAAGGAATAATGTGATTCATCTCTCTTTATATTTCCTCCGCTTGGTAGCTCAGCAGGCTCTTGTGCGGCGTCAATTTGACATTCACAGTAACGGCTCCTCTGGTCAGAAGTCATTGTTTTTCTTTTCCTGTAAATTTGCCAGTAGGTAATTGCATTTTAAGAGAGCAGCAGAGGTGAGACCAGAAGGGAAAACGGTTTTAGGCATAGGAAAATAAGTTATGAATAGTAACGCTAACATCCTGTGGCTGCTGTTGCTCATTCACTTGGCTCAATAATGCCATTCCTCTGTGAGCCACATTTAAGCTAAAGGTTTATTTTCATAGCCTAAGAGAATTCTCCCTTTTTTTTTTTTTTTTTTTGACGAAGGCACCCGGATTTCTAATGTTATTCACATGAAGGTTTCCTCGGTTCCAAGCAGACTTTTATTTCTGCTCGAATTGCTGCTCGGAGACTTGATTGTGATTTGTTTCAAAACAGCCAAGCTAAGTAATTTCCATCACTTCTGCAGGTGAACCAAAGGCCTCAAGGGCGTCTTATTTATAGGCACAAACACACACACGAATGTTCTCACATATGCACTTCGAAACGTACGCAGCTGCCGAGCGAGGTTCTGCCGCTATTTACAGGCTCCATATGAAAGAGCAGCTATAAACGCCATATTAAATCCACCTTTATTAGGATAAATACCAGCACTGTGGACACGTAAGAAGCAAAACTGCGCAGCTGTGAAATATTAAAAAGTTAAAAGTTGATCTGGGGAACAATTTTAGGACTTTCTTCTATGCTTCCCTCAATGCTAATTCTGACCTTTTCGATTCAGCCAAAGCTGCCGTGGCAGCTGTAAAAGCTGTCCGTCTTGTCTGGGCTAATTCATGAAAGTGTGTCAAGTTACCTCAGGGGGTAGAAAAGACTAGAGGACTCAGGCAAAGAGAAAAAAAAACAAAAAAACAACACACACACACACAAAAAAAGCCCGTGGTATTGCAGAGTTTTAGCAGGGCTTGTTCTTACAGTATTTTATGGAGCCATCAGATTAAAAAAGTGGTCGGAAAATCCAGTTTGTTCTCGGAAGTCTGGTAATGGATTCAACGCAGCTCTACAGTAGGTGCATGTACAACATAATCACGTAGAGATTTATTATTTAACCCTCTGAACTCCAAGCAGGTTCTGGGCTTTTTTCTCTTTTTCTCTTTTTTTTGTTGCTCCCGTCACATTTTATTCACTGAGGGCTCATTTTTCAGTGCAATTTAAAGTCCTTTATGGAAATGGCACGACCACCAGGATGCAAATAGAAATGTCCTCTGTGCACTTAATAAGGCAACAAATCATAAAAAAGGAGAAACAAAAGTAGAATTTAGTTGATTATTTATTTAACAAAAACTGGAAAACCAGGACTCAACATACACAACAGGTGTTACCAACCCTGGAAAAAGGTGGTTCCACAACAATTTGCTTTCATACTTGCCCCCTGTGTGCTAAACACAGCCTGCAGTTCAGCCAAGAAGTCCCCTCAAGTGTTGTTGTGTCACTAATAGCTTCACTAGTGCAGAATTTTTAGGTTTTGACAGAACCTGGTTTGAAAAAAAAGGTTCATTTTTGCCAAATTATTAAAACGAGACCCGTAGAATGAGGTGATTTTGATTAAATATCATGATTTCCAGCTCAGGTTTGGTGGTTTTTCGATGGAGCGGCACATCGCAGCAGTTCAAGGATCAGCAGAAAGTTGAAAATCCATCCTTTATTTCTGTTTTTACGGTTTCTGGCTCTGGTAACTGCTGTAATTTTGGGGATTTTTAAAAAAAGATAACATGCTTTTCAAGCCCTGCTGGCAGGTTTTGGGGTTCAGAGGGTTAATAGGTAGCATGGCTTTTATTTGAGAATGTCCTACTCTCATTTATCTGTATTTTAGGAGAAGACTAGCAGAATCCGAAGCCGACTGGTCTTGTCTATATACCAACTTTGATTACTTCAGTCTTTGCTCTGACTTTACTCGGCGATATAAAGTTCCCGGTATAATAATGGCAGTCGCCGGCGACTGCACTTGATCTGACTTGATCTATATTCATGTCTTTCCATCCGCCAGTGTCCCTGCTTTGAAACCAGCTTGAGCAAAACTGCGGTTGCGTCAGCTAGCAGATCTTTAGCCCTGTGATCCATATTCATGTTGAGCATCGCCTGTCACCCCTGCAGCTGCTTTCCTCACGGGGAATGACACAGTTTTTGTTTATAATTATCATGCATTCTCTGCCAACGTGGATTGATTATACCCATGCTACTTTGTGTCCCCAATTTAATTTCTTGCCAGGAGGAATGTAATATCACCGCTGCACCATCGTACGGCGGGAGATGGAAGTTGCGCGGTAGGCCTCGTTGCCTGACACGCTGACGGGAAAACAATCTCTTATATAAACCTAAGAATAACGAAGGTGTGACATACTGTACTGTGATAATATTGGCGTTGCCGAGGCTGCTGTGAGAAGGAACAGTCTGAGCGGGCCAGACGCTGAACGACAAACGACAAGGTTCAGCTTTTTGTTGTTAGCTGTCGCGGTTCTGTTTAGTGTTACTTACGTTAATTTGGCAGGGACGCTGTACGCGCAACAGCATAAACATTTGTGAGCTCGACCCCGGAGGCGCTGTGTGTGATATATTTAAACAAGATGGCCGTCTGTCAAGGAAAATATTATGGTCAACATTTTTTTCCCATTTTCTCCGATTCTGAAGTTCTGCTCCCAAACTGCTGACCTTCCTCTCCCCCCTCTCCCATCCTCCGCCCCCTCTTCAGAAACCCAACACCCCATGTGTGCACATTGCTTAAATCAACAGTATTTTGAAAGTTAGTGAGGCAATCATGTTTGAGGCAAAGCAGTTGAGAAGAGCTACCCTCCTCCTCCTCCTCCTCCTCCTCCTCCTCCTCTCGCTCTTTTCTCATTTGTCCTATATTCCCCAGGTCTCTTTCCTTGGCACAGAAACTGTATATTTCATGCTTAGCTCAGTGTGTTTTGTTTGAAATATCTCTCACTCAGTGCCGGTTTGATTTTTATTAAAAAGAAACATTTTCAGCGCAATCCTTTGGAATCCTTTTTTGTAATCCTCCAGGGTGGGAGGAGTATAAAAAAAAACACACACACACAAAAAAAAAAAAAACAATTTATTGCTTCAATATATTAACATTGTCCAGATGCACTGATCATAAACAGTCTATTTTTGTACGGCGGTGCGTGCTTGCTGGCTTTTTGTACATCTGCGGCTGAATTTGCTTTGTGTGTATTTATGAGGGTGTTTCTGAGTTAGTGGCATCTGTTGGACAGCGAAGATTCCTTCTGCGTGAAACTGAAATACGCCGCAGAGGAGGAGGAGGAGGAGGAGGAAGGAGAAAAATCTAAAAGCGACAAAACACGCGAAGAATCCTAAACCTGTACGTCGAGATAATATCTTTGGAAAACATTCAGTCCTGCTGGCCTGATTGGGTTGGGTCACGTACGGCATGATGTCATTGTTTCCACAACTTGAACCACTTTCTCGCCGCTCTTTAAACATGAAATCTGATTAGATGAAATATGCATATGCCAATACCGTCCCACGACACCGCCGTCTGTTAATGTAATAGGCAAATTGCTTGCTAAGCTCATGTTTTCCCATCTCCTCTGCAGATTTGTGTTAACCACCGGCCCATGAATTTTTCATTGTCCATATGTCATGGTATACAGAGGCCATAGAGGAGGATTTCAGGGGGGAGCAGAGTGCATGCTTTGGCTCTATGGTGAGATTTCATAATCAGGACATGAACTGTATATAAAAATGAAGCGAACATCTGGTGGAAGGCCATTTACACGTTGTCATATCCTTGTTTCAAGTAATATTTTATTATTGAACCCTCTGAACTGTAAAAGCTGCCAAAACGATCCCATTTATCAGAGCAAGAAACCGTAGAAGCGGAGATTTTCAACTCTCCGATGGTCTCCGACTTAATCATGTGTGACTTTTGAGTTCATTGTGAAAATTAACCACATGCAAGCCCCAAATTGTGATATTTTATCAACATATTCTACACGGCACGTTGAAAAGTTGGCCGCTCCAAAAAGATTCTGTAGAAAATATAATAAAATGATAATAAAAAACTCCCCGACAGACTCAGCTGCAGCCAACAGACACAAATTGAGATCCTTCTTTTTAAAATATGC
>NW_007578607.1:181813-209853 GCF_000690725.1 Stegastes partitus
TTAATACACTCGGGCTCTTTCCCTCCTGTACTTGTTATTTCCACCAGCAGAATCACCGTCCACAAAGCTATTTTCAAGTGAAAGTGCTTTTCTTCCAGTGGCATCCGCAGCATTAGCATCACTTCTGTGTGGAATAAGGCACAATCTTTCTGATTATCCTTATTATGTCATCACTATCTCTGCACACATTACTTTGCGTTGCTGCTTATCTATTTATAGCGAACGGCGCGGACGAACAAATAAGCATCTGGCGATGGGCAAGGAGCTTTTCGGAGATCCAGACCCGTTATTTACGGCGCAAAGGTTTCTCGGAGAAGCAGCTGATCGAGGATAATTGACTAGTAGAGAAAGAAAAAAAAGGACACGCAGGTTACTTTGTGCTTCAAGGATCCTACCGGTGGATTTACTATTTAGCCAGTATATTGAATTTTAGTGAATCATATAGTTTCAAGGCCGCTGGGGATGGAAATAGTCTCTGTTTTGTACCTTGAATTTGCCCTCTCAGGCTGCATACATGCTGCTTTTGGGTAACTGATAGGTGCTGGACTGCAATCAGTGAGAAAAAGTAATCCATCAGTGAAGGACGGCGCTCTTTGTAAAATGAAGATCCACATAAATAAGTTTGAGGCTTCTGTCGACGAAACCCGGATGTGATTTCTAGCAGGGGGGTAGTATATTAATCCTGCGTTAATTTCCAAAGCGTTTTTTAATTTCAGTTTTACTGGAGAGTAATTAATTTGGCGGAAAGTGAGATTATTCTTACTATCTTTAATGCAGCCGTTGTTACTTTCATTTCCCTCCACAATGAAAATCACTTCACAGAAGCATAAAATCTTCTTTATGCAGGTGATCCAGCGCAGTGAAACATTTAGTCACCATTTCATTGTCATGCTGTCATCACATGTTATTGCAGCTGTTAGCAGCCAGTGTTGGGAAATCGCTCCCCGCTGCTGCGTTTATGGACGCTCCGACATCCAAGACTTCAGAGTCGTCTGCCAAACAGGAACCGTCGTAAATCCGTCCTTATTATTCCTATTTGTTGTGTGGTGCTTTTGAAATCTTTTTTTTACGTGTCAGTAGATTGTAGCTGATGACTGCTTTTAAAGGTGGCGGACTTTTTAAGCGCTGCATTTTTTGGGTTTCTTTGAACGCACCACTGAAGAATGACTTCAGACTGGCTCCTACTTGCAATCAAAGTACCACAAGATGTTAACACCGACTCAACATACCAAACTGTGATGAAACATTCGCTGGAAATGATCGTATTCAAGTGTCTTGTGTGTGCATGTTTCCTGGAATTCAAACTGAAATCTAGTTAATAATCAACGTTTAATCAACATATAGACGTATTTAAGTCGTCTTGTGAGGTTAGTGATTCGGTGGGGCTGACTTTGGCTGGTCGTTATCAGGCTTGGAGATGAAAAAGATCAAACAAAATATGATCTTTTCTTTTTTTATTATTATTATAAGGCAGTTTTGTTTAATTTAAAACACTGATAAACTGCAGAGCACGTTATTAATTACTTTACACTTCAGCTAAGGAGGCCGGCTTGACCTCATTCATAATGGCTTAGATGATTATTCCATTAATACACTTGTCAAATGTTGAAGAACCACCGTCGGCGAGCGTGGCTTAAATCAAGCAAGGTTATATTTACATGATAAAGCGATACGGCAGGTTTGTAGCTGTAATGGAGTCCACGGTGAGAAAAAAAAAAGCCCCAGATGTGAGTTGCGATACAGCCTCTGAATGCCTGCAATGAAAAATTTTACGGAACAGCGTGTCGCAACCTGGAGTGAACGCGCCTGACTCATCTGCGTAACTGTAAACGCTGTTTACAAAGTCTGATGAGTTAGAAGCGCCTCCTGAATGCAGCCTTTCAGTCGGGCCGCTGGGTTAAGTGTTGCTCATCTCGTCTGCAGGTAGAGGCTTGTTGTTGTTGTTCTGTCCTCTGTTGTGTAACTTAAGTGACGTCAAAAAAAAAGAAAAAAACCACACACATCATTGTTACGCTGCTGATACACGACAGCAACAAAGTGAGGATTAAACTCTTTGTGATTGATGGTTATTTTTTTTTTTTTGTCCTCCCCCCCAAAATTCTCGGAAAAGAAAAAAATGCTTAAACTGCGACACGACTGGCAGCTGCTTTAGGAATTTATTTACTTTTTTTTTTTAGCTGATTTTTAAATATGCAGCTACTTTCATGCTCATGTAAACAGGAAATACAAAAGAAAGAAGTGTTGTTTTTAAAAAATTATTCACTTTGGAATAAACTTTTGAAATACAATACATTAGCATATAAACAAGAAAAAAAGCAGATAAAAGTATGCGTTGGCCTATTTTGTTGTAATGATGATTATTTATAATCACCGTAGCTTAACGCTGTGTAGCTTTTCAAAAATGATAAAGTCCCCATGATTGGGCTCATTGGCCGACTCAATCCCATCAAGTGTAACTAGAGCGTGATCTATTAGAATACATATGTTTTATTGATGTATGGGCTCCGTGTTTATCCTGGCATTCATTTATTTATAGGTCGATGCTGTGATTTTTTTTTTTTTTTCCTCCAGTAATGAATAGGATAAGCCTTGAAGCTTATCCACTGCTCCCTTTCATCTCCCCCTCCCTCCCTCCTTCTCCTCTTTCTCTCTCTCTCTCCCCCCTTTTCCCTCCCTCTCTCTCTCCCTCCCTCCCTCCAAAAGCCAAATTGAAATACTGTATTTTTTAAAGCCCCGGTCTGAGTTGTTGCTGCAGTCTGTCAGTATCAATGATGTGGAAGCGTTTGAAGGTTATCCCGTTTTTAGTAAATCCCTCCACATTATGTAACTTTGACTCTGTTTTACATTTTGCACTCTTGGAAAAACAACAGGGCGTGCGTTATTTGGGACAGTCCCTCTGCGTGCACTTAACATTTCTTTGCAAAATGGGATTTATTTTTTAATTTCCTCTCCGGGAACAATGGCCATTAAAGAGCTACTTGCCAACACTTTTGGGCACACGGAAAAAAAAAAAAGTGACATGTTCACTTGTCAGATATTTACAGCTTTTATTGTGTTTATTTTTGCCCCCGACAGGAAAAACTGACGTATTGCACAAAAAGACAGTGTTTTTTTTTCTTTCTCCTTTTTCTTGTATAATTGCACCGCACATGTGTGCCTGCGCCTCGAGATAAACACTGGGCGATACTATTCGGTTGGCCGGGGGGTCAGAGGTCGCTGCATTCCTCAGTGTGTGTGTCAATCAGTGGATCTGGGTTAAGATTAAACTCCAGCCGCGTCTCGAATGTGATGTGTGTTAATAAGTGCTTAACAGGCGACGCTACCATCATGAGGCGATCACATGAGGTGGATAGAACGAAAGGAGGGAAAAAGAGGAAAGAAGACGAAAACAGAGAAATTTGAAGGAACGGCTCGCTTCCCCGCCGTGTAATTACGACTTATTTTGACGATAAATTAAGTTGGGGGGAAATTTCCCTTGTAAAACATGTAACATTGTAACATAATTTCCTATTTACTTTGCAAATGGAAAGCTTGAGTCGACAGCCTTTATGAGTTTGTGCGGTGCTAAAGTACACACATTCACACCCCTGTTGAAACACACACCCCAATGAATCCGATGAGAATGATTTCATAATCCATCGCAATAATAAACTTCTTTGAACTGTTTAATTGGCTCTTCCTGGAACGGCACGGCTTCGCTTCATTTGATCTGATGAAAGAGTAATGTTACTTCTCCCCAGGGGGAGCATGCACAACGGCGCACAAATAATGAATTAAGAACACTACCTTTTTTTTTTTTTCTTCTTCTTCTTCTTTTTTTTTTTTCTCCCTCCAAATGACTGCCATAATAAAGCAGGAAAATTCATATTGCACTTACACCCGTTTCCACTAAATTGCTTCCATGTTTACTTGCTTATGTATTTAATTTTCAGAGCTTGTTTTAAGTGAAAATAATCCCGGTTCCTGGAAGGGGTAATGGATTGAGGTCACATGGAAACTGATTGTCATCACAAAAGCGCCATTGTCGCGTTTGGAAACGTTCCAAAAAAACATTCCTCATGTGAGATTGTGCGAAAAGTCACACTTACTGTACACCGCTCTGGAAATGAATAGCCTGTATGGCAAGTAGTGACATTTGATTTGAAGGCATGTGGTGATATGCAAAAAGGGAAACTGGAGTAGGCTATGCAAAAACAGGAGAAAGAAATATGTAAAATTGAAACTGACAAAGTCATGATGGCTTGGGAGAATGTCCTCTTTCGCTGGCTGAGGAATATTAGCAGTGACAGTCTGAATGGAGAGTCTGTGTACAGCAACAGTATGGTCACAGAAATTAGCTCATTACTGCCAAATGCATTATGTATGTGCACACATACACATATTTATCTTAGTGTATTACTATGGTGAGAATATTCCATTTACATATCCATCTGCTAATTGTAACCCCTCACATGCCAGAACCTGCAGGCAGGGAAACCAGTGTAAAACCAAAAACCTTAACCTCAACCGAAATTATCCTCAGTTTTATCCCTGAAAAATCTCTTTTCCTAGTATGGCTTGGCAGGCGATCCGCACACACACATGCACACACACGCACACACACACACACACATACACGCACGCACACACACACACACAGACGCAGACGTGTGCGTTTTGTCGTGGCTCAGGGAAGCTGAAAGAATGATTTACATGATTTTATAAGTGCGAGATAAAAATATGGGCGAGTATTTTTAATGTCCTGGTAAACACATACTTGCCGGGATGTGGGCTTGTCTCCATGGCAACGCCAGTCAGAGCGTGCCCGGCCTAGCGTTTTGACAGTTTCTCCTGATGATGATTGATAATTACTACCTGACTTGTTGTCCCCGTCTCCGCAAACATATGGCGGGAGCTGCCCTCCGCCATATATCTGCCAAAATGTTCCCTTTTCTGATAATAGCTTTTTAATGTTGCATTTTGTTGTGCATGCATAGCAATCATCGCCGTCACCCCCCCTTCTCCTCTTCATCATCATCCTCCTCTCCGTACACACACCCCCTCCCAACCCCACCCCTTTGTAATTACATTTGCTGCCGCTCACATACTTATTACAGAGAAAAGAGAAACAGATAGGAGAAGCAGCAGAGTAGCAGAAAGTAAAAAAAAAAAAAAAAGAAAGCAGAAAAAATACAGGCAGAGGAGGGACAGAATTGATTTCACTTTGAATTGATGTGCTTCTTCGCAGCGCTGCTGGATTTAAATTTGACAAATTGTCAGGATTAACACAAAGAAGGAGCGTTTTTACATTATAGTCACATATTAGAATATAAACAGCAGATAATAGCCAGTGTGGTGGGCTGTAGTTTAAAATGGCAAGCGAGGCTCTTTATTCCATATCTGTGCGCGCAGTATTTTATTATGCAGTGTGTTTGCATGTATAAAGCTCATATTTAGATGCAATTGGAAGCAATCTTTTTGTATTCGCAGAGGCCATAGAGGAGGACATCAATCTATAAACATGATTTATCTACTGTGCACTATCTAGCAAGGCATTAGCATAGACCCTCTATTGTGGATCTTATTACCTGACTGTACGCTGAAACCTCAGACTAAGACTTCAGACCTGACCAGCATTTTAAACATCCGCTGAACTCGATGCATGAATCAATATTCCTGTTTAGTCTTTACTAAATTGCACCTGCAACATAATTAGGACAGCTAAGAGGAGTTTATATGACAAAAATGTGATAATTAATCCCGTTTTTTTTCCTCCAGAGCTCGCTGGCCGCTCCCCGGTACGAAGCTTTCGAGCACATTTACGTTCATTTTTTTTTTTTTTTTTTTAAGTTATTTTTTCATTTTCTTGTTTATTGGCCTCAATGACCGCCGCTCGCTGGCAGGAACATCATCAGCGGCGCTCTCTCACTCATTACGCCTCGGCTAAATCAAATGAACTTCTTAGCCTCCGAGTATCTGATTCTTACATGTCTTTAGTTCCGCATGAGCGGAGCAGCTACTTCACCTACATCCCATCACATCCCCGTATAATGTGTGCCGCACCTGCAGCTGGCAAAAGAGCGGCGCTCGGCGGAAACCGAAGTCATTTCTAATACTGTGTGATTGAGGTCTGCTACAGGCTATGGCAACAGACAGGCTCTGTGAAGGAGATAATGATGCATACACACACAGCTGTCAGTCAGCCAGCAAAGGGGGAATCGTCTTTGAGGAAAATAAAAACAGACTGTAGCCGATATAATGCAGTGTTTGTATAGGAAATGATAGGTTTGGGGAATAAACTGGAACTGGATGTCACGGCTGCGGCAGAATCTTCGCAGCAAAATACATTCACACTTGCATGAGGCGCCCATTAGAGGAAGTAAGTCTGATTAAAGGATGCACAAAAAAATTATATTATGTACTGACCACTAGCAGCATCCAGCCTTGCAGATATTTCTGCTTTAATTTGCTCAGGACGTTTTGTCTCCAGCCCATAATGATGGAGATCAGTGGAATTTGGTTTGTGGTGCTCGTAGCATTAAAATAAAAAAAAAGAAATGACACCGAATAATGACTCTGACTTTTCCAGAAGCGTTACTTTGAATAATCCACAGACAAATGGCAGAAAGTAGTTCCAATTATAAGTTGTTAGCTTTGTTAAAAACGCCGCTAATTCATCACAGTTCTACAGGTTGTTTTTGCAGCAGACAAACAAAGCCGCAGCAAGATGGGGAAACACAGCATTTAGGAGCCGAAGAGCCGCGTATTTTTTCTCGGAGAAGCGAATATTTGACATAGAACACAATAAATAAGACTCCATATGTCTGCTGGTGTGAACAGAAGCAGCTGTTTCCCACCAATAATAGTTGTATTTACATATCAGCGCTGTTCTCTCTGAGACATCATCAAGTGAACCTCAGTTCACCTCCACGGCATCTAAAAAAATTACATGATACCAAAACAAACAAACAACAAAAAAAAGATACTAATGATAGGTTGTGCTTTGTGTCTGTGTGTGTGTGTGTGTACTTTGGGTGAACTTGCTCTCCGCTAAAGTGGTTGAAGTAGAGTCAGTCAAGGTGCTGTGTGGTTTTCAGAGCAAAGACGTGCCGAGGATGAGTCGGCTTCACCTCAAGGGACTGCTGTTAGACCTCTCCAGTAACAAGCCGGACTAATCCTCGCCTTTTTGCTCAGGCGCGTGTTCTAATAGCCTTGTATTACAGCGGGTTTTCATGTGCAAGCAGACAGAAGACGAGTTTCTGATACAGGTACAAACACACCACGGACTCTGAGCAGCAGCAGAAAAAAACATTTAAATCAGTTGCTGCTGCTCTTTCTCTCTCTATCTGTCGTACTGGAAGGTGAGCTGGTGGTTGTTGCTGTTGTTGTTGCGGAAGGCCGGGCGAAAAAACTTGGACGTGTTCGTTTTAATATCAGTAACTAGTATCCATTGTCGTAGCTCGGAAGCAGCCAAATGCATTCCTCCTCATTAAATTCAGGATAGCTCTCAGGCACGGCGGTGTAAAAATATCTTCTTATGTTGCATTCATGGGCGAAAAAACAGGCAGTGATGAAAATATTTCAGCACAAGTTATTGATGTGAAATCCCCCCCCCACCACCACCACCACCACCACCTCCGAGGTTGACCTCATATGAAAGGCTGCACTCTCGGAATTTGCTGCGAAAATGTTTCGCAATTTATCAATGATAATCTTCCTCTGTATATTTATGAGAAATTAATTAACACTTGTATCATCTATCAACCTACGGAGGTTCTGATGATTAATAAAAACAGTGTACTGTGTCCACCCACACACTCTGTCTCACTCTGTGGGCGCATTGTGTAATTTTGGATGATTGCAGCGATAGAGATGCTCGAAGTATTACAGTTCATTACATTTTTTTTTATTTTTTTTAAATAATTTCTTTCTTTTTTTTTGGTGCCGTCAGTTGTGTCTCGAATGACTCTGAGCCGAAACGTGCCTGAAGCGCAGGAACTGAGGAATAACTCTGCTGTCAGATGTGACAAAGTGAGAATTATGAGCGTGTCAGAGAAAGCCTGATATTAGTATGTGACTGTGACGGCGGTGGCTACAGTCAGCGACATAATAGTAGGGAGGGGTGGACGTCGCCTTACAAACGGAAAAATCAAGAGTGTAGTTTTGGTTTCGGTTATGTGGGTAGAACGTGAGAGCTGTGCATTTTTTCCGTGCTTCGTTTGGAGGTGTTCTAGAAAAACAGATTCAATATCCTTGAAGTGCAACAAGCACATGAAACGTTTGCACAGCGGATCTTCAACCCTGCATTGTTTACATCCTCGTCTGCTACCTCGTTATGTCGTCTCCTCTTCCTCCTCTTGACCCGTTGCTGCCACCTCTAGATGTTTGGAATGGTGTGAAACCATTGGCAAGGCAGCGCATCGTGTCACCGGCGTGCAAAACTGAGCCAACGTAAATAGTTTTTTTCCTGAATCAGTAAGTGCAAAGTCATCGTGGCCCGTTGTCAAAACAGCCGCAATTATGTGAAGAATATCAGAATTTCCCTTTTTGTTATGGCCAGGAGGAGTGTGTGTGGTAATAATTATCCCTCTGAACCTCAAGCAGTTTCTGGTGCTCTTGTGTTTGTCGGTGCTGGCACATTTACACCCGCTGTACGCTCACTTTTCACTGCAGTATAAAGTCCTGCACAATTATGGCTGGAATCAGAGAGAAACATGTCTTCAGTGTGACGCAGCTACGATGGCATCAGGCCTAAAAAAAAGCAAAAGCAAAAGTTGAATTTCTGTGATTGTTTGTTTAGTGAAGACATTTTTTCCCACAAGTGTTTCTGAAACAGTGCCCCCACATGCTGAAGTTGTTTTACTACTCACAGGTGTAGCTTGTTTTTTTTTCTACCTGCTTTGTGGGAAGTGAGTTTGCAGTTCAGCCAAAAAAGTCCCCGAATTTTCGTGAGGTGCCTGTTGGTCACAGCTGAGTCATCAACAGCTTCTCGGTTGCACAAAGGAGGGGAGAATTTTTTTATTTTTTACAGAATCTGGTTTGAGTAATTGTGTAATTTTGGCCTTTTTTTTTAAAAAAAGAGATGTTCAGAATAAAGTGATTTTGTCGAAATACCCTGCTTAAATTTGTATCTCTGTGTCACACACGAGTAGTTCAAGGACCATCAGAAAGTGGAAAATCCAATGATTCCTGCTGTTTTTTACAGTTACTGGCTCTGATAAATGGTGCCTTTTAAAACCAACCAGTAGGTTTTGCGGTTTGGAGGGTTAAAGCCAACTCTGATGAATTGATGAATGAACATTTTAATGAACTCTTTTCCTTTTTTTTTTTTTTTTGGTTCATGTGGCTTTTATTAGCGGGACAGTAAGAGGACGCAGTGGATTTTAGTGAGTCTTTTAAACAGTAAACGTGGGTGGTAAATGTGTGTTTTTCGAATACCCAGCGGAGATTAGTTAAAAATAATGTATCGCTATTTATCGCCAGTTTGAAAAGACAAAAAAATGTGTCATAAAGAAGTGTAGTGAGTAATTCTGTGTCTGAATACAGTCCACGTGTGCTCAGGTGCTGCATTTTTACTTTTGTTTTGTTGTGGTGGGTTTGATGTGACCCTGGTCAGGAATCTATCCCACCAAGAGAACATCAGACAAGGCATTCACTCAGAAATGAGCTTGAGGAAAATAAAAAACATTAGCTCCTTAGAAGAGCTTCCTCCTGAAACTGTGGTCAGAGACACGCAGTCCTTGAGCGAGAAAAAAAGAAAAAAAAAAGTACTTGAAATCCCTCCAACCTCTGGGATCTTTGATGTAAAGTGAAGACGCACTGTCGCCTGTCACTGCTGGCTCAGGAATCAGTCAGTGCTTCCCCCTTTTTTATATTCTCTCTGGTACTGTTGCCTTGCTGCTTTGGAGCCTCCCTTGTCACTTCCTTGTGCCTCCAGTGGAGTTAAAATGTTCCACCAAAGTGTAATATCACTCCACTGATCACACATTTAATGCTCCGCTGCACTACAGATTAAAGTCTGTGTCTCAAGAGTTGTATCAGAGGGTGTTTTGTATCATGATCTGTCATGTATTATTCAGTGTTTGTTAGTTGTTTGTTTTTTTTCTTTATACTTTGCATATTTCCTGTTTGCATTCTGACAGGTGCTGTTATTTTACTCGCTTTAGTTCTAATTTGAGTGACAAAGTTTCTTCAGGAGCGTTATTTCTTTTTCATTTTGTTGATTTATTTATTCTCACCTACATGAAAATGTGCTCGCCGCGCGTGGGGTTTAAATATAATCCAGTCGTGGTGCGTTTTGTTGTTTTATGACTCGCTGTAAATTTCCAATGCGCCGCTGTAACCCTGTATGTTGGACCCGAGTGACCTTCTTTGTCTGCGAGTGGGCGTTTTTCACAAGTGAAGTTTTCATTTACAAATCTCTCCCGGGGGAAGATTCTTTCTCACCTGTGCAGATGCAGGTAGCGTCTCTCCTGTAGGTGCTGTGTTTGGCTCCTGTGCCTTTTTAAAAATCATTAGGAAGTGACTTTAAATTAACTTAGTGGGTCAAACCACTCACTCCACGTAGCATGTGCTCTAAAAATCCGACATTTATTAACAGCATGTTGCGTCATTTTATTTTTGTATTCTGCCCTTTTGGCCGCTTAACTCTTGCATAAAAGTCTTTCACGCGCAGGGAGACTTTTTTTTTTCATATAGCAGCTGAAGTATTATTTCCAGATTATTCTATATTGCACTGTATTCTGCTCTGTCCTGGGGGACATACTGTACTGTACACGCAGAGGCCATGCATTGCAACATGAATGTTACCTTTGGCTGCGAGCTATGCTGATAATTGCTGAGTGGGTGTCAGGCCTTTGGTGAATTTGCAACCAAGTGAGACAACAAAATATGTCAAAACATGTTTTTCACCTAGCACCACGGCTCGCGCTAGTCATGCCTCGCTCATCCTCCCCTCACCTCTCTGTTTGAACTTGGACCTCGTTACGGCGAGAGGAAGTTAAACTGTAGAATTAAGAGTTGCAGCGCAGACACGTGTGGGTGTTTTGTCTCATCAAAGTTCAGATGGTAAATTCAGCCTCAGTCAGTCAGACACAGTTAGTATGGCGGGTTAAAAATAAAATAAAAAAAACCCTTCAGATGTTGCAGTTTCACATCTGACAAGCAGTAAAGAGATTAACATTTAATTTCTATGTGATTGAATAAATGTCATTTATAGAGCTCGGCAGTTTTTGGTTCCTGATGTCGAATCGGGGCTGTTTGTCATGACTAACTTTGACATTGTTGTATTTCTCAACAACTTTTATTAGTGATTTATGTCAGCCTGACCTTTGTAAACGCCCATAAAATGAATGATCAACATTCATAACTGCCTCATCGTGCATTTGCATAATATGATTACAAAGAGGATTGTAAATTAGCAGGACTACCGAGTTTACAGCCGCGCGAGCGACTCCGGCGTTTACACTAATGGCGGCATTCAAACATGCAGAAAAATGCCACCTGTTTTATCTTTAACATGTTGGCACCGATGCAGTGCTGCACCAGAACAGCTTCCTGCCACTTTGTTCTACATGTGAGCTGTTTGCAAAATGTGGTTGAAAATTATCTGGGTTTTTTGGGGGTTTTTTTCCCCAAGCGCTTGAAGTTCAAATCGTCACTGACGCACATGTCATACAAGAGAGCTAATAAAAACAAGTGGTGGGAGTAGTTGGTTTGGTATTAGAGCCGTGTTGATTGATGCACAGCGTCGACACGCAAGAAACCATAAAAAATTCCACCTTTCAAAGTTGCCTGTCTGTTGCCTTTAAGTGACAAAGTGGATTAAAGTGTTTTTATCTCAAGACTATAAATTCACTAATAAATATGAAAAGGTAGCTAAATATATACTTAGCTAAAGAGGTGGTGATATTACAAAAACTAACCGAAGCACTTGTGCTGCGGTGATGCCTGTCTACAGTCAGGCTGCAGCTCATTCATTTACACAAAAAAAAAAATGGCTGAATCAAGCTCCTGGCTTGCAGGCTGTCATATAACACTCACCTGACTGATTACAAGATGCAGGGAAAGTACGGACACGAGGGAGTGTGAACCTGTTTTTTCTTGTACATGAATGTGTTGCAACAGCGTGACTTAATGAACTATTCATAAAGTCCGATTGTGTAGTCGGTTATAGTTGACTTATGTATGTAAACTTGATACCGTAGGAACGGTGGTTACATAACCGGAGAAACAAGCCGCAACTTAACTGTGAATTTGCGTCAACTGAGGTGTGCTCAGGTAAACAAATAGCACTGCACCCCTGTGTGCCGCCTCAGTAACGCTGCTGATTAATGTTCGACACAGATTACAGGCGAGGCTGACAGAAGTTGATAAATGTCAGACCAGAATTCTGAATATGAGAATGAAATTGTGGCCTGATAATGATGGAAAATAAAGGAATCATCAAGTTACAGCTCAATGTGAGAGAAGCATGACTGTCTGTGCCTAATTTATTGGTCATCAATCTAATAGTTGTAGACTTTTTAGGCAAAATTGCAAATGTGAATGCTCAAGGATTCAAGGATTCAAGGTGTTTTATTGGTCACAAACACAGTTATGAAATGCGTTGTGCGCCTGTTCCACACCAAAACAATAACTGTTATGGAGGTGCTAGATGGTTTAAAGATATTTGAAGACATCATCTGAAGACCGTAAATGTCTGTACACAATATTTTATCTGATATTTCAAAGTGTAAAACCAATCAGCTGACCGGCCAAACCCTCGACCCCGTACCGCCAGTGTGGCTAAAAATAGGAAACCGCTGCACACATCTGCACTCGTGGCTGATTATTTCATCACAAGTGTTATTCCAAAGTGCCAAATGAAAGGATGAGTTGGCTGCTAATCTGCTAAAGTACATCAAAGTATTTTTAGATCCCACCCCCCCTTAAGCCTTTAATTTCAGTTTGCCAAACAAATACAAAAACACGCGCGCCATCAGTGCGATCGCTTGTCCGTCGACTTTAAAGGGGATTTTTGAAGCCGTCCTCCTGTTCATTAAGCGAACATGCAGATATCGAGCTCTCTCTCTTTTTTTTTTTTCCTTCCTCTCTTTTCCCAGCCAGTTTCGTGAGCTTTATCAACTGAGACATCCATCAGTTGAATTCTCCAGTCGGCTTGATATGTCTCTGTATTCCCAGCAGCCTCTCAATCAATCAGTCCATTTTGTTGTGGTTCCCCGTGGCTCTCCTCTGTTGATGCATAGAACCGTCAGAACCCTTCCCGAGCTGTCTCTAATGAGTTTTTCATTATCACTGACATCAACTGAATGGCAATGAAACAGAGGTATTAGGGGCTGTGTTTAATTGAATCTAAAAAGGGGGAGGGAGAAATTATTAAACAAAGCCGTGTTTTAAAGCTGCCGAGAGCGTTCGGGTGCAGAGATCAAGTTGTCATCATCGTGAAGTCGTGGTGACTTCTCGTGGGGTCTCGGTTTGTGACAAGATGTGATGGATTGAGCCCCCTGGGGAACACCTGTGTGTATATATATATATGTGTGTGTGTGTGTATGGCATCACCTTCCTGCAGGATGCTGTTTTTCAGCTCTGTTACAGCAGATTGTCTGGGTTTTTTTTTTATTTGTGTTGGTGTGCAGTATGCCTTTCGGGGGTTTGTGAAGGACCAGGCGAGAGTCCTCTGGCTACTTCAAGGCGTGTCTCCAAGTCATGTCCCAGATAAGCAGAAAGCCACAGACTGAGAAATAAGCAGCTCAATGGGAAGCAAAAGGGGAAGTCGCTAGCTTGGTCAGCATCCATTTTTGGCGTTATGACTGTAGTGGCCGCTTTTGGCTCGTACGGGGAAGTATCATGTATACTTAAATGATCTCTTTCTTTTTCTAGTGCATCGACAGAAAAACACTTAATGCCCACAGAGTGTTAAAAATACCACATCTCCCAGGGTGCCGTAAAAATCATCGCCTTGTGATGTTAGCGTTGCTTCTCTGCCGACTATAAACGTCTGTGTTTCCATTCTCGAAAATCAATCTGCGCACAGTCGGCCCCGTGTTTGATTTTTTTCTCTCTTTGTGTTATTCTAAAGCTGATGACTCCTCCCTTATGCAACGGTGCCATGAGGAGAGCAGATGAGCGCTTCTTCTGCAGCACAGAAAGATTGCTTCCACTTGACCTTGTGTGCTTGTTTGTGTATGTTTGCGAAAATCCATGAATGCACCATTTAACCCCCAGTTCACAGCAGCAGCAGCGGCGGCGGCGGCGGCGGCAGCATCTAGTCGGGACTGTTTAAACGCGTCCAGGCCGTCCTCTATCAATAAGTCAATGAATTTAAACTCGCTCACCGTCCTGTCGCTGCGTGTTCTGCAGCAGCGTTTTGCTGTAATTGCAGCATTTTCTTACGCAGCAGTATTTGACCTGATGAAAAATGTAAACAGACAGGCAGGTTATGTAACGCAGTGTAGGGTGTCGGGGGGGTTAGTGATTGGACTAAAAACAGAACCGCGCTGACAGTGTCACCTCACTCAGACCTGCAGTGTTTGTTTAAGCCAGCGTCACATGTTCATAAAACCTGAAGCATTCCTCACCAGTCATTTAGTGTTTGTGTTTTGCATGACTGCATATGTTTTCAATGTGTATATATATATAAATATAGCGTATGTCTGGCGTGGAGCCATCTGTTTTAACATTTCATCTAATTTTCACTCTGTATTTATGGTTTGTGTTTTGTTTAATTACACATGTATCTTTTACAGAAGCTTTATAGCTCAGGCTATAAATACTGTAATATGCGGCTGCTCGGTAAATATCCAGCGATTATATATCTGTCCCTTGGAAAATAAACACTCTCAAATAAGCACACAAAAGGATTTATGTGACTTCTCGGCATTAATGAGTAATTGGCGGAATAAAAGAGGCAGAGCGAGCAGCAAAATGTGAAAACAGTGGAGGCAGGAACACACCCAGTGCTTTCTAAGTAAAGATTACAGTCTTGAAAACTTGTTTTTTTAGTGCCAGAGAGATGACAAATGCACAACAAATGTCCTTGGAATTTTCCCTGCACTGTTTCTCCACAGCGTAGCGGTTGTGAAAATAACAACATGAAGTGAGGGGCTGCTGAGTCGTGATCAGTTTACGCTTTTAATGACTGGCTCTTAGTTTTATTCGGCTCCGCTGTTATTGTAACATTTTCTTGATGGGAATTTGATCCGACAAAAATAATCACAGAGTCCTTTTGGCAGAGAACAACCTTGGATGTGATTTAATTGTCATTGCAGATGGAAAGAAAGAATGTTGACACTGAGAAATACGTGACTGAACTTAGATTATTTGAAGTTTTTTTCCTCTCTCCCTCTCTCTCTCTCTCTCTCTCTCTCTCTTTCCTTTGAGCTTATCTCTGTTTGTGTTGCTGCGTAGAGGCAAGGCACTCTGCCAAGAAGTTACATTACAATCGCGGGTTGACATAAACGTGGGTGTACAAAGGACTTGGAGGGCTTAAATACTTTATTGTGTGTGTAATGTGAACTGAGCAATTATATCTGCCAGCCTTTCAAACAAAGAGCTCCTATCAGGCAGGTTCATGTGTTTTTAATTAACAGCGTTGAGCTTTAAGACATGAGCAGACTAACCAGTGGGAAACCAAAAATAGAGCCACGGATCATCAGTAAATCTGTGCTGCTATAACACGCTGTGATTCTTTATGATGAGCTGATGGAGGGAAAAAACAAAAAAACAACACAAGGCATTGTCATGTTATGTACGCGGCGGTGAGAAACACATACCAGCTCCGAGTTTTTCGGCCATCTGCAACAAATATTTCTCTTCGCAGAAACTGTTTGTTTAAAATGTCTTCCCTTGTGTGGGTTTGTCGGTTAACCAGCATCTGTCATTTACATTATTATACTAACTGCCTGACTGTTACGACGCCCTCATCTGTAATCTTAAAAATACATCTGTCTGAATTTAAATGCAGTTTCTCTTTTAGGCTGAGTGGGAACTTGAGGATCATGTTTACTAGCACATTGGAGCAATTTGGCAGCCTGCTACCCCATTCAGCACAATGTTGCACTAATCCAGTTTAAAAATAATTAGCTACAGGCTAGCAGGCCTGTGAAATTCCTTTCCCCGATTGTAAATGTTCCTGTCATAGCCTGCGTTCTCTTCAGCTAAAAGTCAGTGTTGCCTGACAGGAAATGCATTTCTGTCTGAAAAAAACAAAAAAACATATTCAAGTCTGTTTAGTGCTTTAGTTTATTAAGATGTTTGAGACAAAGAAGTGGAAATACACAGCGACGGTGCTGCAATGAGAGCACAGATCTCCACCTAACTGGATAAATCTCATTGACACTGTTTCCCTCTCCCTCAGCTCCCAACCTGAAGGGGCGACCTCGGAAGAAGAAGTTGTCCATCTCTCAGAGGAGGGAGTCCCAGGGTCAGGCTCAGGGTCAGGGGTCGGCGGGGTCGACCCAGGGTTCAGCGGCGGCACAAGATCCCTGCAGCCCAGAAAGCAAAACGACAAGCAAGGTAAGATAAGCTGGAGAAAAGTAACGTATAATACCATAAGGCAAGGCTTAATTGATCCCCGAGGGAAAATTCACACATTGCTCGAGCGACACAGGAAAGAAAACGCGTAAAAAGCTCCTTCACTGAAGTCAAAATTGTCACATGTGAATATATTTATACCTGAGACTATGCAGGTGCGTTATGCATATATTTGTAGCCTGGTATGAAAAATAGCACTCGTGAATGTTTGACAAAGAAAGCACACCATAAAGCACATTACACAGCGAGTTAAAGTCCCCATTCACGCGCTAGCTTTGCATTAAAAGCACAACTTTTGTCGCCAGCCGACTGCTTTCCACGTCGTCCTTGCAGCTTCATTTACAGAACAAGGCTACTACGATTCCCAAACAATCCATTGTGAGCGATGCAGCAGCCGTGTAGTGCATTAGCGCAGTGTTTTCATTCAGCACATGTAGAACAACACAGGACTGTGAAGGCCACATGTTGCACAAAGGGAGGAAACAGTGCAGCGTTAGTGCGAATGACAAGGAACTGGAACCGGGGATGGTTTATCATTTTTAATTTAAAAAGGCTGAATTATTATCCAAATATTTGCTGATTGTTTTTTCCCGTGATTGACTTGTCTGTAAAACAGCTCTAAGACAAAGTAATTTATTTTCATCTGACTCATTTGTTCATTGATAGATTAGTCATGATAGCATCTGTTACTGAGCAGCACGTTCTTTGTCTGCGTGTCTTTTCTCTTCTTCCAAGCACATAATAGTCTTTTAAACAAGTACAACAAGATCCCACAGTAGAACAAGATGTTTTATCTTTCTCTTTTTTTTTTTTTTCTCCTCCACAACACTTTCCAACAAGCGACAACATTGTAAATATAAAAGAGTCACTCAATTATTTCCAAACTCACTTTAGTGAATGGAAGGAAACGGAACATTAATTTGTATTAGAAACAAATTAAGTCTTCACATCCTTTTGGTTGATTTTTCTCACATGTTTTATTAACCCTCCGAACCCCAGAACCCACCAGCGTGCTCGAACGGAATGTAGTCTTTAAAAAAGCTCCAAAATTACGCCGTTTATTCGAGCCAGAAACTAAAAACAGAAGGAAGCTGCAGATTTTGGACTTCCCGACGGTCTTTGAAGTGCTCATCTGTGGCTTTCTGTTGCGTCTGTAAAGTTAACCAAAGTCGTGCTGAAAATAGTGATATCTCACCAAGATCACTTTAGTCTTTGTGTCTCAAATGCCAAAAAAAAATAGTTTGCTCAAACCAGATTCTGTAGAAAGTAGTTAATTGCGGTGCAACCATGAAGTCATTATTGAGTCAGCTGTGACTAACAGTCACTTGGAAACAATTCAGGGAGTTTTCAGCTGAGCTGGGTTGAACTGCAGGCTGTGTTTAATCACATACAGACAAAAGGAAACAGGTCTGGTGGCAAAATATTATGTAGTAGGATTACAAGATGACAACAAAGTGTGTAGTCAGAAGTTTTCCTCCAGTATCGGTAACACCTGTGGACACTTGTTGCACATGTTGATTCCAGGTTTTTACATTTTTGTTCAACAGATAATTGAAGAAATGAAACTTTGACATTATGCCTGTATCATGCTGCATAGAAGACATTTTTCAGGTCGCTCCACTTAGAGCTGTGCTGTTTCCATAGATGTGCAGGACCTATTGGAGTAAAAAATGAGCCCACAGTGAATAAAAAATCCCCAGAAGCTGCTTGGGGTTCAGAGGGTTCAAGAAATCAATGGTTTTCAGTGATATTTTAACTGAATTGATTATGTATTTTTGTATTTTCCAGCGCTCCTTTTTTATTAAGCCCTCGTCTGACATTGGTCGTAATATTCAAAGTGAAGGAAATATCCACCTTAAAAGCCCGTCCACAGCTGTTACTCCTACGACCTTGGACAGTTAAATCAATATTAGCAATTCTCTTTCAAAGCTAGAATCAAAGTTATCTGCGGTTAATCTGTGATGACAAGAGGAGCTGCTCCATTGGTAATCAATTATAGGCTTCCTCTGCGGCCGCTAAGAATATTTGTTTGGCCTTAAACCCAAACACACCTCACATAAACTGGCTGACATCATTTGAATAACACTCTGTAAAGGGTTTAATTTTCCCTCTAAAAGCATCCGCTGACTCCGTGTGTGTGTTTCTCTCCTCGCAGGTCAAACCCAACTGTAAAACGGTACCCAACGGAAAAATAACCGCACCAGCCAAACACAAGGCCATTGGCCTCGGTAAGAGATCCTCCGCCGAGGAGAAGGAGCGAGGAAAGGAGAAGGAGAGGGAGGAGAGGAGCGAGAAGGAGGAGAGAAGAGAGGAGGAAACATCAGAGGAGAGCCGAGCGGAGGAGCAGGCTTTCTTAGTAGCGCTCTACAAGTACATGAAAGACAGAGACACGCCCATAGAGAGGATCCCCTTCCTCGGCTTCAAACAGAGTGAGTAGGACAACTTACTCTCTTATTCCCTCACTGGAAATGTTTAAACAATGGAGTACTCTACAGTAAAGTTTGTGTAGATACATTTTTACGGGGGTTATTTTAGAAAATTTAGGTCATATCATCGCCAGTGGGGGAAGGTTAGCAGGCTGAGTGGGGATTAAAAACAATCAGAGTAAAAGACACCTGTAGGAGCAAGCATGAAAGTAGCAAATGCTATTCACAAGTTCCCTGCAAGAAAAAAATAAAAAATAAAGGAAAAACACATTATTTGAACCTTAAAATATCTTGTGCTTGGAGAAAAGGAACAGAAGTGTATGTTTCAAATTACAGTTTAGCTATCAGAGCGCTGTGTAAGTCATACACGGCGGTGAAATAGGCAGGGGAAAAACCCTGTGTGGATTTTAATAAGCATCTCTAACCACGTGTTATCTTTACTTCCCTCCTGCTGTGATCAAAAGGAAAACAAGTAGCTGCTTTTCAGTCTAGTCAAGGGCGGACTTTGTCCTAACTATCCAGAGTGTGAGAGATTCAGGGGACTAAGTGGAGATGCTGCCAATTACTGCAGGCACTGTGCCTAAAATCTAAAAAATTAGTCTGCTGTTAGAGTGCAAAACACACACAATCAGTCTGCTGTAATAATAAACTAATGGAATAATTGTCCACGTTGAGAAAAATGGCATCGAGCAGCTCGAGTGAGACTCAGGAGGCTTCTGTCAGAGCGCATTTTGACGGTCTTTTATATGAGGAGAGAATATCTTCTCACACTTGTCAAAGGGGTTTCCTGTGAAGGCCAAGAACGTCCTCTAACAGCGGTAAAAGAACATCACATGTATGGGAAACACGTCTGCCCGAGATGAAAGATGTCTAATATAGGTCGGATGCTTAGCTTGCACTCGGTGTGCACGGGACAGAGAGGAGAAACGCACGCACAAACATCATAAAAGGGCGCGCTCTGGTCTCTTGAAACTGAAAAAGTGTTTGTTTTAGGTGTTTGATCTCCAGGCAAGGCACATGAGAACGCGGGCTCTCATCTCAAAGTGCGGTTTTTCAAATTTAACTTCTTCCTCGGTCTTTATTCAAAGGAAAGGAAATCACATTTGCATTCATGTCAAAGGAACCAAGAAGGATTTAGCCATTCAGATCAGAAACGTGGCGCGACAACTCCGGCAAATTAACGAGAGGCAGGAGAGGGAGAGAGATGTCTATTGAATGTACCGGTGACAGTTTATAGCATAGTAAAACTCATTACTCCAAACTATTACATGAAGGTAAGCTGTGGTCGCCTCGACTCTGCTAACCTCACCGCGGTATTTTGACAGTCCTGTCATCTTGACTGCCGACATGTTGTTGCTTAAATAGGTCATTGTGGTTGCGGGAGATAGAGAGTCGGCGCGAGGAAGACGCAGACAGAGATGGAGGGAGAATTACATACCCAACACGCTTTACTTTTAGTTGGCATTTCTCGGTTTGAGCTCAGAATAAAGTTGAGGTCCGCGCGCCAACTGTTTTACATACAGTACATGCTTTGAATCTCAAAACCAGACACATCATAAGCAAGGCCCTCATTAAATGGTGAAATCATGCTGTTTAAACTTCGTCCTTGGCAGCGAGCACACATCAGCACATGTAAAGAGGAGGGGGGGGAATAAAAAAAAAAAAGGGAAAAAAAAACCACATCATAATTAATACAACAAACCCTTAGATGTAATCAGGCGCCGTTTTCATATTCTTCCCTTTAAACTCACTACAAATGCATTAAAAGATCAAAGCGCTCACTTTCCTGTAATGGAAATTGAAATTATGTTATTTTAGTTGCATTTGAGTAATAATCTTTTTTTATGAAGTTCTCTAGAGTTTAACAAAGCAACAGATGGTTGAATGATTTACCAGACTTACCCATGCTTTGTTGGCTCGGCCACTAAAATATCCATTTGATTCCCTTCCAACAAAAAAAAAAAAATCCCTATCGGAGTCTGAACATGGACTGTTCCTTTATATTCCACCTCATCTCCCTCGCTGTGGAGTCTTACTGGATTTTTTTTGGATTTTTTTTTTATTTAAGGCTGCAATTGTGTGTCTTTACAGCCCAGCAGAGAGACATGAACCACTAAAATTCAGTCAATTTGCCTATACCCCGAATGGCTCGTAACATATTTTAACCCCGGTAATAATAATAATATTTAAGGTTTAACAGAGTGTTTTCTTGCCTCATTCTCATGTTGAATTTATATCTCACTCCAGGGTTTGTATGCATTAAACATCCCGGAGCAGAGGTGCTGATGTGAGAGCGGTTGACCTGATATTTAGTTTTACTCTCATGGAAAAAAAAAAAAAACACAAAAGGAATTTAACCTTGTGAGAAGCTGAATTACAACTGAATTAAATCGTTCGTCTATTGTGAAAATGTGGGACTGAAACTAGTGAATGTGTTTTTTCCATTTATGAAATGCCAAAAAAGTAGTACAAAAAAAACTTCATGAATGCTTCCCAGAGCCAAGGTGACATCTTCAAATGACTTGTTTTGTTCACAACCAAAAGATATTCAGAGACAGAAAAGAGCAGCCAATCTTCCCGTCTGAGGGGCTGGAATCAAAGATTATTTGGCATTTTTCAATATTTCTGCTTTTAAAAAAAAAAACAACTAATTTGATTAATTGTTTTCAGCTTCCTTTATATATATATATATCTACTGTATTAGATGGCTCCATTTAACAGCCCTCCACTGTTTAAAAGGCTCAATGCACACTGGCACTTGAATCACAGAAAACTACTAATAACTGTCGCTGCAGTTTATTCATCTGAGCCGCTGTCCTTCTATGTTTTATCGCTTGGTATTTATTGGCTTTGGCTCTACAGCTGTTGCCATTTAGGTTGCATGGTCGCATTCGGGGCGTTGGGAGAAATTACTGATTGTGGATTGAGGGGGAATAAGAGAAGAGTAGTAGTGGCTGCATTGTGCATTCTGAATGCCCTTGATCTGCAAGATTAACTGGTAAGTGTGTGCGTGTGTGTGCATCTGCGTGTGGCAATTTCAGATGCATGTGTGCGTCGGCGCATGGGCATCAGCATGTGATTGTGAACATCAGTTCCAATTTGTCTCCCTCTTTCAGCCTTGTTGTCTAATTGCCATGCCATCGGTGTGTCATTTAGGCTGCATTGTGTTCCTGTTTTGTCATCCTTATCTCAGTGATAATTGCCCCTGCCAAATAGAGGGAAATTAAGAAAAGAAATTGCTAATGACAAGACATCTAAGAAAAGGCATGTTCTCTCATTTCCTTTATGTGTTCTGTTCCCTCCCAGTCCCGTGTGCTATTGTGGTAATTACAGTCGATGCATAACAAGCTAGTTAAATAGACCATCTCTCTGTTTCTACAGTCAGAAAGCACAATATGCCAGCGTGCTCAGTTCAAACAGAAAAACCTACCCAGCTCCCTTTGTTATTCCACCCGTGCATTGACAACGGTCGCAGAGAGGAGGGAAGGAAAAAATCAATGCTGTCAAATGCGGAGATAGGAAAATGTCATTTTGACAAATGCAAGGCTTTGTGTACGCACAGATTGAATTTTGATGGATTTCTCCCCAGGCGAGGCCTCCTTTTCTTATTTATAGGCCTTCATATAAAAATGTTAAACAATGATGTTACAGAAAGCAAATACAAATGTCATTGGCACAAAAGTCCTCCAATGAACTCGCGCTTCTTTGTTTGTGTGAAATATTTTCTTTCAAAGATAGACAGCCATTTGAAGGCTTTCTGAAAGCGTACGTGGCTATTTTTAGGAAAATGTTACACAAGACTTGTATTTTGATATGGCCTGTCATGGGGTATTTGCATGGGGAAATCAATGCAAATGAATTTGCATTAGTTCAAACAGAAGTTTGAACATATTGCCAAGTGTTTGATGCTTGTAATGGTTTTCATTCATACCTGCAGGCTGCAGCTGAGGGTTAACAAATCTCTTTGTCAGGATGAAGCATATGCTGTATTTTGTCACATAGTGGTGTTTGTTCAAGTACTCAGTATTCATTTGCAGCCTTTCAGCTCAAGTGCAGCATTGTTTTGTGTGAAAATGATGAAAAGCTGTTTTCATTTTGCCAGTTCAGGAATATGTGATTACTTCTGTCTATCTCATTTGTTTATTGCTCATTCAGTAGTTGCGTGTACAGTGTTTGGCTTCTCCCTAATCTGCATTTCATTGCACCGATACTCGCCGTACTTCCTGATATTGTGGTTATCATATGGTTTAGATTTTACCCACATATCAGCTTATAAAATAGGTTGCATTTTTTAAATAAAATATTCTAAATTAAATGTACTTAACCTTCTGAACCCCAAAACCTGCTGGCGAGTTAGAAAGGCATGTAATCTTTTTTTAAAAATCTCCAAAATTGCACCATTTATCAGAGTCAGAAACTGAAAACAGAAAGAATTTCAGCTTTCTAGCACGACTTAGCTGCCATGTCCTGTTGAGAAACCTAACCAAATTCAAGCTTAAAATAGAGATATTTCATCAAAATCTCTTTTCTACAAGTCTAGTGTATATTTGTTAAAAAATAAAGCGTTTGTTTGAACCAGATTCTGTGAAAAACTAAAAATTCTGAGCTCCTTGGTGCAGCCATGAGGCCGTTAGTGACTCAGCAGCAGCCAGCAGTCACATGACCAAAATTATTTCAGCTGAACTGCAGGATGTGTTCACACAGAACAGACAAGTATGGAAACAGGTTAAAGATACAAGCAGTATAATTTTTTTTTCTAAATATCAGAGGGGAACTAACATGTTGCACATAATGATTCCAGGTTTTTTCAATTTTTTAAAAATCAAAGAAATGCAGCTTTCTCCTTCCTAGCAGTGCTTGTGCTGTTGACATAGAGGCATTTTTATCATTGCACATATACAGCATAACATCTGTATAATAGCAAAATATAAACACACAGAAACTGCAAACAGCATTTGGATCATATACTCTGTGAAATACTAGTGGAGTAATTGATGTAGCACATCATAGTTCAGCACTCAGATTGGTGCCAGTCTCTGTGAGTGTATTTAGTACTTAAATGAATGACTTTAACGTGTATTGGACCGGCTTCACGTTTTCTTTCTCACTGCTGCTTTTACTTAAGTGGAGGATGAAAATATTCATCTCCGTCTCTCTGGTGTAATGACTGTATATGACGTCATGCCTTTCAGCTCGGGTCCTTTCCCAGAGTTTCTAACTGCCTTGTTTGTCTTCTGTCTCCCACAGTCAACCTTTGGACTATGTTTCAAGCTGCTCAGAAACTCGGAGGATATGAGTTGGTAAGTATTCACATATGTGGCAATATATTCCTTCTCTTTCGTAAAGGTCCCTCCCTCCTTTTCTTTCTTTTTTTTTTCTTTTTTTCTATCTCCCCCTCCTTTTCTGTTTCTGTTTCCCTCCTTCTCATATCCTCCTGCTCTCTTTTCTCTCGCTCTAATTCTGTCTTCCTACCTGTCTTTCCTTCCTGTCTTTTTCTTTTCTCTGCCCTCCTTCTGCCCCTTGAGGTCAGTCACTGTTTTCCCAAGAAGAAAGTCTTGCTCAGAGCCACTTTTAGCAGAAATGATGCTGTTGTTTCAAAACCCCCTTGGAGTGGAAAACACATGTTCCTCTGTTCTGCACTGGTCAGAAGGAAATTGGATAAATCGCTCATTTTTTCCCATGTTGGGGGAAAAAAAAAAGAAAAATTGAAGGGAAATGCACATACATACCCACAAGTGTGCACATGTGCAATGCTGTATGCAAGTGCACACACACACACACACACGCAAGTAAAGTGAGTCAGAAAAAAAAGGGTGTATGAGGCATTTAGCTTGGCAGCTTCACCTGCCGTTTATTCGCCCGCTATTCATGTACGACGTGTTTCCACAGTGAAGTCAATGTTTGATGTTAAGTCGTCAAGCGTATTGCTCATGCCCGTTTCTTCATTAGCTCGCTTTTATAATTTCATCCAAACAGACAGCCAGAGCGGGCCGTAAACAGGACACAGCTCATATAATTGGGGCTCGTATCCTTTAAAAAGCCTCATATCTGCGGCTGATTATCTCACGTTTCATGTTGAGGCTTTGTTAGCTCTGTGGCAGCCTGGATTTTTTGTGTTGTAGGCCGTCCGTTATTCCCATCTGTTACGGGATAAGGGGTTATAGCAGGAACAACTGACTGCATGATGTTAACAGAGCTTATTATGTTAGAGAATTGAGTGTTGAGGATTCAATAACTGGAACATCATGACTCAGTAAATCCCCAAGACCTTGAAATGATGTCAACCACTTAGATATATATTTTTTCTCTCTCTCATATTTTTTCAATTTTCTTTACTCTTCATTCGTCTTCTTGTCATCTTTTGTCTCTTTCTTTCTGCCTTTGCCTTATCACTCTTTTCTTCTCGCCCGTTCCTCCAGATCACGGTCCGCAGACAGTGGAAACATGTATATGATGAATTGGGCGGCAACCCCAGCAGCACAAGCGCGGCCACGTGTACGCGGAGACACTACGAGAGGTGAGTTATTATGTTCGGTGGTTATATATGACACATCGCTGTTATGCATGCACACATGGAACAGTTTGCATCGCCCGAAGTGAGTAAACTCCTTCACAGCTGCATCAAATATGATTGCACAATGCTTTATTCATAACATGAGGACACCGCAAGACAAATATTGATTTTATTCAAGGGAAGCCAGTGTAGTTGCACATACATGAAGAACAGCGCTCGCAACAGTGGGGTAGTCTGCAAATCACTCCTCAGCGCCTCTCACTGCTGTGGCATGTAGCTCTAATTGTTTTAAGTAATGCATTCCTTATGGATCTAAATCAATTCACGAGGCGATGAGATGCAGTTATTTTCTTCGGATTAATTGATCAGTTGCGAGGGCACTTTGGAACCAATTATGGCGTAATCTCCACCCCATTCTGCTCCGCGTGCCAACTAAAGAGGATTAAAAAGCTGAAAATAACAGCAAAGTTTTGAATTATTAACTGACCTACATGAATACGCCGTATGTACAGGAGCTGCGCCTCGCTACGCCTCACTATATGTATGCATTACAAGCGCACAAAGCTGCATGATAAACTGAAAACACCACTTTAATGTATTCATCTAATCATTCAGTCAGATACTGCAGCATTTTGAACCTCCACATTATAATCACTCAGATGGTATTACCAAACCAAAGCAAGCATATGGATATGATCCTGAGGGAGCTGTGGAGGGTATTATGCAGGGCTGCTTGTGCACACACACACACAAACACACACAAACATACTCACACGCCCACTTTCCCAAGGTTAAACAAATGCCAAATACGATCTTCCCAGCAAGAGATAACCAGTCGCTCATGAAGCAGGTCATTCCTCCGGGCCGGCGACCCTCTCCACATCCCTGCGGCTGCTGCAGGTTCATGCATCAGCACAGCTCAGGCACACACACACACTCACACACACACCTGTCAGTAATACAGCAATATGCCAGCCGTGCCATATGAGGGAGCCAGGCTGCTTCATATTGTGTCAGGATTGCATGCTGTAAGCGAATTCGCATGCAGAGGCAGCGGCGGCCAGAGTGGCTTTTCCAGGAAATTTGCGAAACCATAGGTGTGAGAGTGTATTTGCAGACAAGCTGACAATGTGCTTCTAAAATGTTCGGCTCAGGGTGCTTCAAGCTGCATTTCCAGGACGAATGTTTTTTTAAAGGAGGAGCTGCTGCACCGTGGACTTCCTTATTTACGCTAACAATAGACACGACTATCAATACCTGGTTTCAGAGAAAAAAAGGAAGAAAGAAAGAAAAAGTTGTTTTATTGCAAAAGTCAGAATATATCTTTCATCCTCGTAGAAGCTGCTTTGAAGCCAGATGTGAAAAGCTGTATTGTTCATTAGTGTGTAAGGTGTAAATAGGGTCGCGGGGAGGGAGGCGGGCGGAGTAGGACGAATTCATGTGGGAAGCGCTGAGGTGTGACTGCTGCTGCGCTGGCCTTTCCCTCTCCAGCCACCGAGAAGCAGCTGAGAGAAAATAATGCTGAATCAATACAAAGCAATAATATCCACACACTGCAGTGAATATCAGGCTGACAGAGAGAAGATGTAGGAGGGAGGGGTGAGGGCGAGAGAGAGAGAAGGAGAGAGAGAGAGAGAGAGATCAGCTGAAGCTGAGCAAGTTTCCATTCAGGGGAATAATTTTAGCTGAGCCTTGATGTTTGGGCTGCTTGGAGGGCAATTAGCTTCATTGTATTAACTCAGCAAACACGGCCATTCTCTCTGCATGATGAATGAGGCTGTTTGTGGGCTCGCTGAAGTGTGTGTTTGTTCCCCAGAGGCGTCTTTGTTTCCACCTTTAATCATTAGTCAATGTGCTACAGAAATATAATTCACGGGGAAGAATCTACAGTGTACAAACTGGAACAACACCTATGTTTTCCTCCTCTCTCAGAAGGATCACTTCCGATTTGTCTCAGCGGGCCAAAGTGGAGTAGAGCAGGAAATAAAAAGTCTCCAGCTAGTAGGAAAAAAGGAAACAATATTTCAGGACATAATTGCTTTCAATTAAGTGGATATTCTTGGCTGTCTTGGTGTTATTTGGGTTAAAGACTGTGAATATCCACAAGCATTCAGCTCTCATTTTAAATTATACACATTATCCCTTTACAGCCCTAATGGTAAAATCATATAAAATGGTTTCCTAGGAGATGTTATTGTGAAAGATGGAGCCAGGGGCATAATCACTATATTTATGCTGTCCAGGAGCAGGCGGTAATCACTGGCAGAAATGGGAGTTACGTAGCTGGAATTGAACAGGAGATAACCTCAGCTAATTGTCATTTTCAAAGTTAGTGTTGTTTAGTCACAGAGCGCCGTTCATTAGCGCGCGGGGGGAAAAAATCAATGTAGAAATGTCCAAGCCAAGGTCTGCCGCTGCAGCTACGGGGAAGCTTTAATGATATTTATTTAAACCGTTTCCCGAGATTAGCTGTCAGGGCCCAGCGCTCTGAATTAAAAATGAGGTCATGAAAAAGATGGCATCAATAACCTTGAAATAGACTGCCTTTTGCTTCTGTGCTGTGCCATTTTCTCTGTGCTCTCCCCCCC
>NW_007578607.1:209909-235861 GCF_000690725.1 Stegastes partitus
CTGTTTCTTTCATTATACAGGTCAGCGCCTTTTAACAGCTCCTACATATTTAATCTTCCTGGTTTCCTACGTGATCTCTTGTTACAGAAACATCACATTCCAGTATCTCTGTTCATTTCTGCCTGTTACAGATTTTTAATACCTCACCATGCCTTGGCACTCTAATGTAATTGCACAACGGGGTTGGTATTGGGGTGGGGTGGTGGTGGTGGTGGTGGTGGGGGGGGGGGGGGTGAGTTTTGGAGGGGGGGTATCCATGGCAACAGAGAAGCAATTTAGAATAATTTGCTATTTAAAAACTCTGAGGTTTTTGGGAAACAGCAAGAGAGCGCAGATGAGGGGTTTTCGGATTAAATCATTTCATCTTAAAAGTATGAGATGTTTGCCAGATGTACTGTACACATAGAATGCGAGGGCCTGTGAAATATTCTCCGGCTCAGATCATGCAGATATGTGTTTCTTTTTAAGACAGATGCACGCCTGTTCCAATTTTAGTCGACTAGATGTTTTATTGATTCAGCCTTTATTCATTCCTCCTGGTATCGATGTTCCTCTGAATTCACTAAAGCTGCTCTCCAGATATAAAAATACATTATTAGAAAACCTTGAGTCAGTCCGTACGCCGAGAATTATAATAGAACAGATTTTTTTTTTTTTTTTGGGAGGGGGGGGAGAGAGGAAAGAGAAAAAGGACACGAGATTGTTTTGTAAATTTTATTCCGCCAGCACCGTGCAGCCGTCAGCATCTCTCTGCATTGTCCTTGCTGTTTTAAAGATACATCAAACGTGGCGCATTATGCTTTAGCTTTGCCTTTTTCTAATGCTGTAGCCCAAACACAGTTTTCAATTATTCTGCTCTCTTGTTCCAAAGCGGAGGGTATCATTGGATTGCAGGGAGAGGTGGTGTGGAGGGAGTATCACCTTCACGTCCTCGCTGCTTTTTTCTTTTTTTTCTCCCCCCCTTTTTTTTTTATTCCCAAATCTGAGAGAAGCAGAGGGAGAGACAGCAGCAGTGACAGATTTTAATAAACAGGCACAAATGATTCAGTATTAAGAAATAAAGGAGGAGAGAAAGCAGAGAGAGAGAAGGGGAAGTTGGAATATGAGAACACTGGTTGTGTATTGTCTGTCAGCATTCCTTAACACTATAAACAATGTCTCAACATGTTGTCCGTATCAAAAGCATGGCCAAATTCTTTGTATATCCATTACTCTTCCACTGAATCTGGACTCCAGCTTCAGTGGGAATGCAGCCAAAGAGCTGCATGTTCTTTACACTAAAATAGCAGGCAGCTATTTTAACCTCTGAGAGCTCGACGGTTTCCCCAAGACAAATGCTTCATTGAGCATTCTGTGATAAAAAAGAAACTTTTTTCTGTTGCAGCAATCTAACAAATCACAATATCGAGTGATTTCTTTATGTGTGGAATTTAATCAAAAGGTCCGAGGTTTTCTTTCCCTCGTGGCAATGAGAAATCACAAATTATGGCAGTGATGTGTGACAGGCAATCGACTGTATGAGAATCTATTCAAGTCTACTGAGATTAATAACTAGTTCAGTGTAGCAAATTAAATTAATGGTGTTCTTGCTGAGATTTCAGTCCACTTTAGGGCAGCAAAAGGGAACATACTCTGTATATTATGGGGTATTAATGCTTGAGCTGACTGAAAGACTTGAGTGTTCCTTTATGCAGAATAGTACACATTTATTTTAAACAGTTAGCACTCTTGGCTCACACCTGCTATGGCCAACATTTACTGCAAGCTGCAGCAGCAGCAGCAGCTAATGAGAGCAAACCCCGAGGGAACAGTAGAGGTCATTTTAAATCTGGTATTTTCAGACTTGACAAAGGACTTAAGTTTTTCATACATTCCTGCGCTGCCCTCCTGTTTTAACTGCATGAATGAGGGTCATCTCAAGTGGTTTGGCTTCGAGACAAAAGAGGGGCTTTGAGGCATGAATCCAAAGCAGAGGGACCAGCTACAATGTCTGTTTATCCCTCTGCTGGCATCTTGTCGCTCTCTTTCTCCAGAGCAGTTATTGTTTTCTCATCGCTGTGATGATGCTTAATCACTGCACTTAGATTTGATAAAGATTTGATTTTTATCTGTTTTATTTTATTCTCTTTTCCTCGCAGGCTTGTAAAAAGTAAGTCATTTTCTTTTCTGCAAATCTTTCTACAGCCCCGGGGGCTTGTCCACCAGCTCTTTAAATAGTTTCTTTTCCTTTTTTTTTTTTTTACGCATGAAGCAGCTCTTGTGATCTTAACACAACACCAGCTAAAATTAATTTCAGCACGGATGGGAGGGAAATTGTTGAAATGGAACAGCCCGCAGGCTTTTTCCACTTATTTGGTGACTTAGGCATTTCTTGGATTTGAGCACACTGCTTGTTCCTGTAACACAAAACTCAGATGAGAGCAGCACATTGCTGGTAAAGTCACCTTGTTTTTGCCAAGTTGTCTTTTTTTTGGGAGGCGGAGGTGCTTTTGTGTGTAATCCATTATTTCAAAGGCACAGATCTGCTTAGTAGACAGTAGTGCTTTGATGAATTACACTCGTATTGATCTTCCTCATTCTGAGATCACTCTGATACAATGCATAATACATATAAAGAAATATTTTTTCTGACTTAATTACACGAGGCAGCTTCTATCTCATTGTTTAATCTCTTCTCTGCATATTTTAGTTGCCTGTTATCAACGTGGAAAACGGCTGCTTAAACAAAAGCCAGGTGATAAATTGGCATGAGAGGAAGTTAAGTATTTATTGACCTCATAAAAATGTTGCCTCTCCTGCCTTTATGAAATTCTTTCCTGGAATCTGTCAGTGCCGCATACGCCCCCAAGTGGCTCAGCTGACCAACTGCACCTGGCTGTTTCTCAACTAATGCAGTGACTGCCAAACTGAACCCTTCCCCTGCCTTGGAGGAAATTGCTACTTACACTGGCATTGTATTATGGGTGCTTATTATATCATATTACACGATCATGACTAAGTTATACGTGTACAGCTTGAAATTATTCCAGTCTTTCACGTTCGGGGCTCAATTATTATTTTAATTTGTCACTTTTCACCTTTTTTATTTGTAGAATTAATCAAAAAACGGAGCGAGAGCTTAAGTTAAGTGTAACAAAGCAAATGATTCCGACAATGAAGGGAACTTCCGGAGGCTGATTTTTTTTTTTCTTGGTTTCCTGGCCAACATAAGGTCTTAGACTTTCCATTTGAAACTATTTAAGGCTCCAGTAATTTCCCGGGCTCAGCTCTTACATTATCCCGGCCAGCGACACCCCAGCCCCCCACCCCCTATTGACATTCCATAAAGTTGACCCAGGCCAAGGCAGCCATCTCTTTCCCACAGATCATGCTGATAGTCAACAGTGCGCCCCGGTATATACAGCCCATACGCCACTTTTCCAGCCCTTTGATCTCGAATAGTAACTCTGACATTTGCACATGTTTAACACCCATTTTCAAGCCTGAAGAAATTGCAATTTTATAATGGTGAGACGTTTATTCTGCCTCCCCTTTTTCTGCGCACTAATTATAGAAAGCCTGAGAAGCGCTTCCCTATTTGTAATAAATACCACTGCAGCTATTTTAAAGTTTAAAAGGCTGCATGTTTTAATCTCTGTTTTCTTGGATGCCTCATTGCTTTATTCACAATCTTTTTTGCTCTTCATTAACATGTCATTATTCCCCCTTTCTTTCCCCCCTCTCCCCTCTCTGTTTCTTTGTCCTCTTGCTCTCTTTCCCTCCTCTCTTCTCTTTCACAACCTCTTTGCTCTCCGTCTCTCCAATAAGTCACATTTAATAGTACATTTCCTTTCTTGGCCTGGGGCCTGGTGCCAGACCAGCTGTATGAAATGTAGTTTCACCGCTTTCCCTGCCAGCACTTTTGTTCAGAGGAAAAATAACAAAAAATCCCACAGAGCCTCTTGAACTCTCTGAGGCTTTTTTCTTCCTTTTGAAGAGGAGGCGAAACAGCTCTTGATTCATTGTTTGTTTTACCGCCATGTCCCTTAAAAGGAATAGTGCAACCGTCTCTTGTCGTTACACGAGAAGACCTTATTCTTTCTCATGACTGAGAAAGTCATGTTTCTGTCTGGCTTTCATGGGTTGTTATTGTAAAAAAAAAAAAAAAAAAAAAAAAAAGGAGGGAAAAAAAAGCTGACAGAGGAGCTGGAGAGATTTTCAGAGCAACTTATTGAAGTTTGTAGTGTTGTAGTTTTTCAGTTGTCTTGGTTTCCTCTTCCACTGCGTTTCTTATTTCTGGTCTAGTGCCAATTTCCATTTTCTTTTCGGAGCAATAAAAGTCTAAAAGTTTCCCTCGCTGGTTTCTTCATGTCATTATTTTACACATGGGTATTGTTATGTTATCCAGATCCTAATGTTCCCATTAGTTGTGACATCAGATATGGAAAATTGACTTGGAGTATATTCGGAAGAGGAATAACAGAAGTCGAAAATGGTTAAATGTTTATTCTGCAGAACGTTCCCTGTCACTTAGTATGGACTTAATTAAGTTGGCGCATGTGCAGCTTTCCTGCATTTAATCACACGTGTTAAAAACTGGAGCGTTCAGTTACCATCTGAAAAATGTTATTATGGCAACTCACTTTAAGGGCCTTGTTATTAATTATATCAGTATATTGAATTAGATATTATGTGCTGTGAGGTTCCTTGAAACAATTTGATTTCACTTCTTCTGGATATTTTCCTCCCTTTTTTTTTTTTTTCATTCTCAACCACATTAACTTTAACACACCCACACACACATATTCTCTTCTGTCAAGGTTAAAGTAATACCAAATGTGATCTGTCTCAGCAGGAGATAACTGGTTTTTCACATTCTCGCACACACATACTCTGGCACCCATCTGAGCCTGGATTTCCCCTAACCTAGTTTAATTACAATAGGATTGTTAATGCTTGCCAGGTATTAAAACAAGGAGGTTTTAAAGCGCGGTATTTGATACACTGCATGCTTGTGGCGAAGCTGCCGCTCGCTCTGTTTTTGGTATTACTGAACAAAAATACTTATGTGGTTTGTTGTAGTTTGTGCTAAAAAAGGCAAGGTGGTGTGTTAAAAGATTGCTTCCCCTGCCTCATGTGAAGGAGTTTGTAGTTTTGCTTCTTGTTTATTGAAAAATAGTTTGTTTAGCATAACTAATCAGTAACTGTGTACCTCATAGTTGCAACATGACATAACTTGATCGTACCTGCATTGCCTGCATTCTTTCCTCCAGGCTCCTCCTTCCCTACGAGAGGCACATTAAAGGCGAGCAGGACAAACCCCTCCCGCTGGCCAAACCCAGGAAGCAGGAGGGCGGCCAGGAGAAGGCCTCAGCAGCCAAAGCCAAAGGAGCAGGAGCCAAGAAATTGAAAGGCCCCAACAATCCCAAGCTGGGGAGTAAAAAGGACAGAGGGGAGACGGCGAAAGGCCAAGAACAATCACAGGTCAGTGGCAAACGCTGCCTCATCAGCATTCCGTCTCGCTCTAAATTCAATTTCACTTTTATGCCCCTGTGCCTTCTCTCGCAACGCTCCAGCCTCTGTCTCGAATTCATGTTGTGTTTGAAATCGCCCGAAAAAAATGAGAAAATATAAGAGTGTCTTGTTTTGTTTTGGTTCTTTTTTTTTTTTTATGTTGAGAACCAACTGTCTGTTTTTCTACACGCAGGACTCCAAGGAGAAAGAGGAGAATCACGAGCTGTCGGCAGCCATAAAACACGAGATATCTCTGCAAGACGAACCAATTGTAATAGAGGAGGAAGAGCTGCACGTCACCTTGAAGAAAGAGGAGTCCTTGGCGGTGGAGCAGCCACCTTCACTCTGCCCCAAAGAGCCAGACTGCAGAGCCCCGCACGCTGCTCTACCGCTGCACACGGGGCCCGGTCCCCAGCCCGAATGGAGGCAAATCAGTGAGGCCCTCCAAGTGAAACTCACCTGTGAACAGCAAACTGAAGGGCATTTCATTCCTAAAAATCCTTATCTGCCTCATCGCTGGGATCAGAACAAACCTGCTGGACATGTTGCTCTGCCTGAGCCGATCTCCAGGGTCAAAGACTCCATAGAAAGTCACGGTGGGAGAGTGGGGAAGGTGTTACCCATGTGTAAGCAGGCGGACAGACAATGCATAGACTTGAGCACAGATTCCTACCCGGAGAAAGACGACTATGGGGTCATTAAGAAGGAGTCTAGCCAGGGCCCCGGACAGACGGCTGCCTACTGCAAAGCCAGCCAGGGGGTCATGTCTCCTTTGGCCAAAAAGAAGCTCCTCTCCCAAGTGTGCGAGTCCAACCCTTTCTCCTTTACGTCGCTTTCTCTTCAGCCTCCGCCCCCCACGGCTGCGTCCTCTCTCCCTGTCATATCGGTAGCTGAAAGGGAGAAGGACAAGAGAAAGAGCGAGGAGGAGGTGGCGGGACAGAGGTGTGTGTCAGACAGCATCCCCGAGGTAGCACCCATCTTCAGGCCGTCGGTCATCCAGCACGCCCAGAGCAGCAAGCCTCACCAACAAGCCACCAGCGGCCCGTCAGAGAGGAGCTCCGTCGGGGAGCTTTCAGACACTTACAGCTGCCGGACGAGCCATCACCTTCAGCCTCAAGTCAGCGCGCCGTGGCAGCCCTACCTGCCCCGAATCCACGCCCAGGACAGTGTGGAAAAAACTGGGGAGAAGCTGCTGCAAAGCTCAGCCGCTCAGGCCCGGAGCTACGCAGGTGACTGCTACTCCTCCCCTCACCTCCACAGCCTGTACAGGCAAACTGAGAACTGCCTGAGCCAAGAGAGGATGGCAGGCTATTCCAGCGGAGAGAGGAGAGAGCACTACACGAGGGAGCGCGAAGGCAGCCAGGGCTTTGTTTGTGGCAGCCTGGAGCAAGAGGGCTTGGCCTACAGGTCTCACTACAGTGACAGGACTCAAACACACGGGGAGAGCAGAGAGGCCGACGACGAGCCCAGAGACTTCACAATTTCTAAACCCTCTCTCTCTCAGAGGGTGTCCTCCTTCTCAAAGCCCCCCTTCTGCGGTCTCTCATATCAAATCATGCACCAGAGTTTGGATTCCCACCCTAAAGCGTGCAGAGTTCAGCCTATGACAATCTCTCCTCCCAAACAGAGCCCAGCAGAGTCCTCGCAGCCATATCCCAGCCCCAAAGCTTCGGGTGAATCCACCCTCACCAGCCCCATCCGACCCAGCAAGCGCAGCCTCATGGAGCCCGACAGCGAAGACGTCCCAGAGAGGAAAGTGCGCGTGGTGACGCCGATCCACCCCGCCGGTACAATCCGCCGCAGCGACCCGGAAGAGCTGAAAGCAGCCGAGCCGGCCCACGCCATTCACCTCAACAACCACCTCACGGCCCACGCCGCTCCCCTCTACGCTGGCATGTACCCGCACGGCAGCCTGGTGTCACCGGGGGCTCAGGACGGACTCCAGCAGCACCCGGGTCTGCAGTACCTGAAAAGCCAGTCGGCGGTGTCTCCCCTCGTGCCCCCGTTAGCCTTCCACTCCATGATGCTCCAGAGGCAGCTGCTGGCCGCCAGCCCCAGCCCGCACCACTTCTACCGGCACCCTGGGGGGGCAGCACTGTACGGGGACCTGTTGCACCACCTGTACCCTCTGTCGACCCTCCCGCCACCTCAGCTGTCCTCGGTACACCCCAGCACCAGACTGTGAGAGAGAGAGAAAACAGCTTTGTTTTTTTTTCTCTCCTCCTTCATCCTCAGAAACTCGTTTCAGCTTCTCTTTTGTCTTTCTGTCTCTCTTTCTCGGGGATCGTGGCTCAGTCGAAAACAAAACACTGATTATATAACTTTGGCTGATAACAGACTGATAAATGTGTCAGTCTGACGGACTGAAAATTCCATTTTCTTTTTTTTTTTTTTTTTAATTTGTGTATGCCTTTGTTTATATACTTTGCACTGTTCTTTGTTTGTATCACCACTTACTGTATCTTTTTGTTGTCGTTGTCGTATCCTTATTTGCACAGTGCTCATGTGTATGTGCTCACGAATCAGTTTGCCGCTCTCAGTTACCATGAGTCAGGTTGTTGCTCTGGATGTGTGAAAAGTGGAGGGCAACAGAGAAAAGCCATTTGTTTACTGCGTCTGAGGGCTAAACTTTGTTGCTTAAGAACACTACAAGTAACACGACAACGTAAATGAAATCCTTTATATAACTAGAGGTGCGTTCACCGTCGCAAACAATGTTCAAGAGCTGTTTAGCGCATTATTACTCTTTAAGCAGCCAGTGGTGTTGTATCTGTTTACATGTCTCCACGCTGAACTCTGTCGCCCGTTTGTGCCACAGTTTTAAATCCACCCTCGGAATAGACATTAACACTCACTGCGATGCTGCATAACACGAATAGTTTCATCACGACGTAACATTCAGAGGTGCTGTGTACGACAGATGTACTGTAGACTCACTTTTTACTCAGTTCAGGTTTCTATTCATTACGTATTTGAGTTCAAATACAACACGAGCAGTTGTCATGTTCGATCTGTCGACGAATCATGAATGTTTTTTTTTCTCTTTTTTTTTCTGCTAGGAGTTAATGAAAAGCCGTTTTAATTTTCAGTTTCTAAATTGAAAAGTAATTTGACCCCGAAAACCCTTTGTGATGAGTAGACTGTAGCGGCTTGTTTTTGTCTGTAGGACCAGCATAATGAAGCAGCCGTCTGCTGTGGAATGCTCACCACGGAAGAAGAAAAAAAAAAAAAGAAAGAAAAAAAATCAGCATTTCATCTTTTTGTTCTTGACTTGAAAAGCTCTTTAATTTGGCTTTTTTTTTTTTTTTTTTTTTTTGGTGAACAGACTCTTTTATTCAACACGCTGAAAAGACTCACTGTATGATTTGATAGGAATGTTGTCACTTAGGATATTACTGCTTTGCAAATATCTGTGCCTTTCGCAGTCTTGGATTAGAGTTAGCACTACAGTTGTTAAGGTTTATCTTCTGTAGCAGGGTAGGAATGTCAATATTACTGTCACTCTTTGTCTGAAACGCAGCGCACAGACACTCATACAAAAACGACATGGCACACTTGGCTATCAGACACCAGACTTAATGAGTGTGGCACAAAATAATTTTTTGTTTTTTTTTAAACATTTAAACGGTTATAATGGTTAGCGTTTTTGTGCTTAAATGATTCTATTCACCTGAGCTTAACTGTGTCAGCCAGTCAATTATACAAGAGCCTGCAAGATTTACTGATACTGACACAAGTCTGGTGTCTGTCATCCGCAGGGCATGTGTGCTCTCTGTGTTTTCTAGCAGTGATGAAAAGGTATCAGACTTCATAAAGTATGCCTACCATGCTCCGTAGCCTGAGGTGCAAAGACAACACCTGCGCTGGCTTTTACAACCACTATAATTGCAATCCAGGATAGTCGAAATACACAGTGAACATGTCTGGTGTTTCAAAAGAAGAAGAAGAAGAAGAAAAAAAAAGCTGTTTGTAAAGTTTTACTGAATACTTAAAGACATTCATTTCTGATTAAGTACTGTACATTGCTGTGTGTAGGTAAAACTGGCATTAGTGCTGGCTCCTGTACAGAACATACATGCGGGATCAATTCATGGCAACGCCTCTCTCTCGTCTTATTTTCTGTGTAAATAGCACTGTAGATAGTACTGCGTGGTTGTTATCATATAAACTGTTATAATCTGTAAATAGTATTCAAAAAAACAAACAAACAAAAAAAAAACAGTATAAAAGTTGGTTACACAATCTAGCTGTGTCCTTGTTTGCTCTGTTTCAAGGTCACCGTGATCACGTTAGATTCAAACACTACAATTTAAGAATTAGGATACTCTTTTTCTTTGTTGTCGTTTCACTTTTATTTCCCATGTTGTTTCCATTAATGTGCATCCTGAAAGTGTTTTTGATACAGTAGCCATCTGTTTACCAATCACCCAGCTGGCGAGCAAGACAAAAAAATAAAGACATTTTGTATGATATGACCTCCTGTATATTTAATTAAAATATTTTACTATCTACGCACGCTTCCTCGGTTGTGTTTTTTAACTGAACTGCAGATGAATAGCGAGGGTTGGAAAAAAAGAAAAAAAAAAACAACTGACATTTAACGCCAGTGTGCTAACGTCAATGTAATGTTCTTTTTTTTCCTGAGTAAATGCAGTGTGAATGGGGTTTTATTATTGTAATACCATTATCTGGCTATGAGATTCTATCCGCCTTAATCTTCACAACAGGCTACTTCTGGGCTCAAAGCCAGAGAAGCCTCTCCAGCATTTGCTGCAGTAGAGAAATGTGCCAGTGTATGTATCTCTATGGGATGTGTGTTGGGCTGCAATAAAAGCTATGCTTTGACTTTTATTGCCACCCCCTGGTAAACCTTTAACATGAAAAATATTCAGTAATACTTCCAAGCTCAGCAAAAATAAAGCAGCCTCACCAGGGTAGAATGTAGGCCGTTTTATTGCAGATCAGCAATAATAAAAAATACAGTTAACTTCCAAGACAACAGAGAGTGAGGAGAAAATTGCACCTTTCGAGAATCAAAAATAACTACGTTTGTACATGGCACTATACACAAATTATACTGCGCTAGGACAAGATTCATGTACGGCTACCTACTAGTACATAAAGAACACAGTGGCAGTGAACATCTAAATACATAATTAATACGACAGAAGCAACATCAAGACGGCAGTACACTATAAAAAATAAAAGTTACAGAACATTTTAATCCAAAACTACATTGCTGCAACAGTTTATTTATTGCTTGTCAACTATTAAATCATTTGCTAGTTAATTTGATCATTGATTAATCTGTAATTGTATTTAAAGTAAGTACATTCTTATTTCCAGCTTCTTAAATGTGAATATTTTCTGATTTCTTTTCTCTTCTAATCAAGGAAACAATGAACAAAATAATCAACAATGAAAACAATCAGTCATTCGTACCCTTATTTGTCACGTGTAATACAGAAAAGAAGACATATTTTAAAAAGCGCTTTATAAAAAGGAATGTAAATGTGAGAAAGTGATCATTTTCAGCTTTTACTTATTCATAGAGCAGCTGTATTTTATTCTTATTATACCATTTACTGTCCACGGTCCACAGAGGCCACCTTTCCCGTATGCTTGTATTGAAATAAATTCACCAGGGCTACACAGTTAATTGTCCAAATAATGTAGAAATGCTGGCTTTCACAGTTCCTTCCAGTAATGCTGACATGCATTTCTCTAGCACGCTTAGTCTCCCTGAAAACGACCAGGAATTTAATAGAGAAAGTGCAATATAATTACTGTGATAATCATACGGCCCGAGACGTAACCACATCATCAGTAAAAACTAATGCTGCGGGGTTGTAGCCTCGAACCTTTCCCTTGTTTCTGCAGGTAGAGTCTCTACAGCACAAGATCAAAGTGACTAAAACATCAGCAACACACACCGAGCACAAGAAACATTTGACACACTGCTAATATTGAGCTGCATCCCCTTTTGTACAATCCATTCTCTTCCTTTCTCTCTTTCCAGGCTTAAACTAAATCCCCCTGTAATCCACCTCCCCCCCAAATCTACATCTCCCCCTCTAAATTAAACAGAATTTGGAGGGTGAGATATAAAAAAAAAAAAGTGACTGTAGCCTTCACCATACTTCTTCATCTGGGCAGGCAATTTCAGAGCAAGTAGCCAAACCTAATGTTTTGTACACTGTGTGTAATTATAAAGACCATTCTTCAACACCATATCGTTAAGTGGCTGAAATATTTAGTGGCTGGCAGTACTGGATATGTTCAAAACACATACACAAGGGCATTCATTATTTTAGCCACTCAAAAGGCTCATTCATTCAATTATGTTCATAGCATTTATTGGCTGCTCTGTTAAATTATGTTGGACATACTGTGTAGCCACTGAAAACCAAGGTCACTCCATTATTAAGACCTCTGGGGGAATGGAGAAGTCACATTAGTGCCTGCAATTGCTCCTAAAAAACGCGTTCCTTTAAAATCAGCTATAGTGGTCATAAAGTCGTCACAGTAAGTAGAATAAGTCAATCGTTCCAACAGGAATGACTCATCCACAGTTGGCCAATGGATCAATTCCAATTTGAGTGCTTTTGCAAAGGCTCTTTCTTCAGTCCATGTTCCAGTGGCAGAGCTGAGAAATAAGCCTTTCCATTTTAGTGGGATTGATGATGGTGGTGCTCAAGCCAGCATACAGCTTTCAATTTCATCTATGGGTTAGCTGCACATGAGAAAGTGTATAAATGGAAAGTGGAGCAGGACACGTATCAATACAGTATTGATATTGTGATAAGAGGTGCCAACTGGAATTTGGGTTGTCATGATTAACACTGTGAGGATCTTTTTGTAAGATCATCACCCACCCATCCTTTAGGTTATAACGAGTCTGACGCTTTGGAATTGTGCTTACAGTGTATGATGTGTTTGTACAGATAGCTTTGTTTGGCATAAAGACTGAAAGCAGGAGGGAACACCCAGCCTGGCTCCATCCAAAAGCAACAAAATCTGCTAGCACCTCTACAACTCACCAATTAACATGTAGCTACAAAAAATGAAGTGTAAAAACATCTATTAGTAGTTTTTTTTTTATGCAATTTGTGCTGAAGTGGTGACTGTTTGGAGTCTTGTCATGACAGGAGAAGCACAATCCTCCTTTTGCATTTAGGTTTTTGGATTTAAAAAGTTAATTAGGTTAATTAATGAGGTTTATATGTGCCATAGGTGGAATTTGTTACCTTTGGATTGAATTAGACTCACCATTTCCTTCTTTCTAAGCTTTATTCTAATCTAACTGTCCTTGCTCTATCTTTATATGGGATTGTATTTTTCATCTGCTTGAAAGCAGGTAAGCTTAGTCCCCAGAATGGTAATGTATCCCTTCAAATACTGTCGGACCACACCGACAGTCAAATACCATCCCACATGAAGAGGAGCTTTCAGTCCTATTGAGGTAAAGTCAAATACAGTGTGATATGTGATTTTATCAGTCGAAAAGTTCAAACTGTTATTTGTATTAGTGGTAAAGCAGGATTAATTAGGTAAACATAGATTTGCTCTGAGGTTGAGGTTACAACGCTTTAAGGTTCATCCTCTCTCTGAAAGACTTCCTCAGCTTGCTTCGTGCTGCAGGAACCGGACCAGGACCGTTACTGGCTCTGATGAAACCGTGATCAGCTGTGGCCTCGGGGGTCTGGGTGAGGTGCTTCTGGTAGTCCAGCTGCTGGAGAGGGGGCTGAGGCTGACCCTGCGGGTGCACATCCAGGACGCCCAGCGGAGCGTTTTTTCTGCTGAGAGCTGCGGCTCCTCCGGTGTTGTTCCACTGGAGCTGCTGGATGATGGCAGAAAACTTGGCATCCAGGGACGGTCGGCCTGTTTTGGACCTTGCAGTGGGACGGGAAGCACAAGCACCGGAGTTCTCCTTCTCCTGGTTTGAGGGAAGAGGCTGATGAAGAAGAGAAGGAGGGAGGGGAGGCCTGGCTGGACGGGTGGGAGGAGCATAAGGCTCCCTGTCAGATGGAGGGGGTGGAGCTCGCCGCTTCTTGCTGCTGTTGGGTGTAGAGCTGCTGTTGGGTTTGGGGCTTGAACAAGGGGTGGAAGTTTTGCTCTGGGACAGAATACTCTTCTGCACTACCACTGAGTGGGACCCATCAAACAGAGTGGACCAGTTAGGTGCCTCCTTCTCCTCCTCGTGGCCAATAAGGAAGCGGCCATCTGTCTCCTCAATTTTATTGTGGATAATATCTGTGATGCCCTCAAACTTGCTTGGTGAATTTATACCTGCAAGTAAAATAAAATAAACTGACATGAAGTGAAATAGACGAGGAAACATTGCGGTTGTGTGTTCGCTGTTTGATGTACTATTAAAATACAGACAGTATATCATAACAGCATAAAGGACACATAAACATGCACCAGCCAATATTCGGATTTGCATGTAAAAAGATGTTCTTTACATTCAACATCACTGAAATGAAAACTTAGGTGTGGTTAATAAATTTAAGCTTCTCGTTTGTTGAAACATTTGAATTATATCTTCTTTAAATACACACATACATGCAAATGCTGGGCAACGTGTAAAACATCAAAGAGTCAGCAAATTATCAAGCCTCGTCTAACTCACTTCAGCCACTCATTCCAATTACTCTACTCACTGAGGTCGTTGTAAACAGAGTCAGCCTGCTTGGTGAGGAAGAGTGATGGTTTCCGTGGTGACGCGACCTCGATCTTCATTAGCTGGTCGCAGCAGTGCAGCCACTGGCCTGGTCATAAACAAGGATAGACGTGAGACACACTGATAAAGGTTATACTATCTGCTCTGGCTAAAAGCAGTTTAGTTAAATATATGCGCAGCCACTTCTCTTGTCCAGACTGATTTACGAACTCCACAAACACACAAAACCTTTTACAGAAACATTCAAGGATTTATTTATTTTTTTTATATACAACACTTTGTGCTGCAAGTTTAACACCAAAACACGCTCACCCTGATCATAGAGGTGCTGGTGGAGGGCGTCGAGCCAGTCCTCCAGCTCGTCCCTGGTGTCTGTGGTGAAGACGCTGGTCTCAGATCCCTCTGGTGAAGGGTTGATGATGGACATACTCCTGGATTTGTGACCTCCTGACTCTTTCTCCATCACTCGGATGCGGGTGTCCTGCAGAAGCAAGAAAAATAAGTTACGATAGGCTGAAAATGTCAGAGCTTTATGTGCGATACTGCACTAAGAAGCACATTATTGATATTGCAGAAAAACTCTAATTCAGCAGCAAAATGTCAAAGACGCAAGCAGGATCTCGGTGAGTAATGTGGCATTTATTATTGTGGTTAGTCTGCAAACTCTAAGAAAATAGCTGCACTGAGATTTAAATCAATAATATTGAATCTGATGTTTACACAATTTAAAAAATCCCTCTAACCAGACGGCACAATTACAGCAAAAACAGACAAAAACAGAAATGCCAGAGTAACTTCTTCCACTGCAATTACTTAACAGAGCAAAATAGTTAGATATTAATTTGATTCCCAACCTCAGCAGAGTAACTGAACTGTTCATTTTATTTTTTACTATTTGCTCTTACCTTATTAATGGCTACTTTCAGAGTTGGCTGAACTTTAGCGTCAATTTCTTCTGGGGTGAAGTAACAGGACAAAAGGCCAGCACTCAGCACACAGTAAAGCCTGCAGCAGCGGTTCATCCCCTCCATGCTTTGCTGAAAATCACCAGAATAATAAAAAAAACAATCAGTCTAAACCAGATCATTTCATCTTAAATCATCACTTTTTTAGAGCAATTTCTACTCTGATTTCTCAGAAAATTTTACAGCATAAAATCTAGACATTTATAAAGATAGCTGTGAAATTTTAGCTCGATACATCAAACACTATTGGAGATTTTTATAAAAAAAATACTTTTTAAAACTGCCCATCCGCCCACTTTCAGCAAGTCAATATTATAAAGTCTTTTTGATATTTCAACTCAAACCATATTTCAGAGACTATTTGATCTACTTGTCCAATTTTGAACATTCTGCATCAATGTCATGGTGAGAAATAACTGTGAAAATTTCAGGCTTTTATCTTTAATAGTTCCCGGGTTATTGTCATTCAAACACAGCCTTGATGAAAGTGGGTTGACAGGCAATTTTTAAAAAATTATCTCAGTAAGTACTTCATATTGGAGTTTAAAATTCCACAGATACCATTTTAAATATCCATAGTTTATGATAAAGTTTCAAACAAATCGGAAACAGTTGTGCAGAAAGCCCCTGATCATTATTTGAGATCGAATAACCCAACTGGGAATCAGCTATGGAGCTCAGGCTACTAACACAACAGCAGCTGTCAACACACCTTCTGGTTCAGGTAGCCAGTCATCATGGTCTGTGTCATGCAGACAGGCTGGGCCACCAACCGGCAGCAGAGGTTACCGTAGAGTGGGAGCCAAGATGACCACTCGGCTGCAACAATGAAGAAAAAAAACAAAACAAAACAAACATATAGATGTATACATTCATTAATCTTAATACAAAACTGTATGCTTTATGTACAAATAAAAGTTAAGAATCATTCCAGTCTTGAAAAGAAAACAAATTAAACATTTTATTGCAAATGCTATAGCACTGTCATTACCTGTTCCTGTAATATAAGCTTCCTGTCATACCAGTAATTAAAAAAAATATATATAATATGTCCTGCAGACCTGAAGGGTAACTGCCACGGTGCAAACTCATACTAAGAGTTTTCTGTAAGATTAAGATTGGATAAAAAATACCTGCTTGAACACCAACTTTCTTATCCATTTAATCACTCACGCAGCGGAAGAAAAGTAATCCAAGCTTAACTCCAATTATAGGTTATTTTGTTTAATTTTAGGTTTTAGTCTAATGGTGTAAAAATATTGTATCATTACCATAGTACTGAATCATATCAGCAGCCACAAAGCATAATCCCTTTATATCCGCAGATATTAAATTTCTGTGGCTTTGCTTCTTACCGTCTTGGAGGACAATGAGGGAGTGAGACTGAAAGCTGCCTTCAGCCTCGGGCAGACACAGTGTCGTGTAGGCCAGCAGGCTGTATTTGGCTCCGCTGGTGCAGGTAGACACACAAACGCAGAATTAGCATTCTTCTAGTATGCTGCACGGACTTATTTCCATTCCCTTGCCTAACCATAGAAGATATAAACTCGACTCCAGCCCTAAAATATGCACATAACCGAATGAGTCCCATGTTTCTCCTACCACTTAACAGGTGGTACGTATCACTTACACATGTTCGGCTCAGAGTCTAACTTGATGCTCGGAATGCCGTTCCTCTTTGATGCTAATAAATTGCAGGTGGGAACATTAAAAGCATGCACTTTACAATAAAACAGCTCTATTTATTGGCACAAAAAAAATCTATGAATGTCTGAAGGCTAAGCATATCAGTATTCATAACCCCCAAATATTGGTTTAATCCTTGTTTCAATACACATTCACTGTGATTTGTTTACAGAACCATTACAAAGCCTGCAGCTACACCCCTTCTTCCAGTAACAAGTCTAATCGAGTTAGTTCCCAACTGAAAAAACCCTTACATGGAGAGCCAAGAGCCTATAAAGGATTTTATGAGATACCACAAGACATACGAGGGTACTGGGTTGTGCTGCAGGAAGGTGTCGGGGTCTGGAGTGTCCAGCAGGGAGCAGAGCTTCTTCCCGCTGCTCTTTCCGAAGGAGCTGCGGAACTTCTTGGCCAGTTTCTTTGGCGTGTTTACCAAAGTGAGCTCTTCCTCCAGGGCGCAGCTCCACAGCTCCACCTTCAGCTCAAACTGTGGAACTGCTTCTTTGCTGTGAGAGAGGGCAAGAATTTCAATTAGAGCACAAACATTAAAATGTATGTGAAGTATGTTAGCTCAAGATTAACGAAAAACTAAAAACAAAACTGGTATAGCCATAGATGAGTCAGTGCATATATGTAAAAAATCTAATACGTACTGTGCTATTGATATAATAGTGTGATTTTACAGTCATAGACTTGTGTAAAAGATACTTACAAGATGGTGATTCCCTCAAAGCAGATGTCAGTGACTGATCTGTCCACCACCACCATATCGGTGTCAAACACCTCTGAGCCCATCTGCATCACACAGAACACCGCCACCCGACGAGAGCCTGACAAAGAATGTACAGAATAAAGCATTAGTGCAGCAAGTAACTGCAAAATAACATGACAAAAAGCTAAACAGATGGCATGAATTATAGTCAAAACTAAGGCAAACGTACTTCCTCTGTTATTAAAGTGGTCAGAATCCCTCCACATCAAAGGAATGCGCAGCCCTACATGAGCAGATAGGGGGAAAGTTAATCAACAGCACTCTTAACTTTAACAGCTCATTTTTTTGAAACTACATTAACTCAACTTTGTGCTACATACAACATATTGGTTTAAAGGTGTCCAGGGTGAATGTAATTGGAAAAAGGTGGAACAATCTTACCAGACATTGCAATTGTCCCACTACAGGGAAAACGGCCTTCTGAAGCTGGATCTGAAATTCTGTAATAAAATGTTGTATTTATCATTAAAACTGATCACAATACTGAATAAATAGATTGAAATCAAAGGAAAAAAAATCGGTATTTTAGATCTAAAACAATCTTTCTCAAACCCACTCTATTCAGTGTTAACTAGTCAGTTCATTTTTAATTATTTCACTTTCTCTCCAAAACTTACATTCTTCATCAAAGTCGAGATTTGTAATATATTACAATCTGATCTGTGACTATGTTGTAATGATTTATACTGACTCTGAAGACGAGGTATGGAAACTGTACAACTTTTACATGACCTTTCCCACACTGTAGAACACTGTAAGCCCCCTCCTTACCCTCTGACTGCTCCCATCATGTCCTGCTCCTCTTTCTTCTTCTGCAGCTGCGTGAGATAAGCCTTGATTCTGGCGTTGCAGGTCAACAGGTTCTTGGAGGCATTGAGAACCTGCTCTCTCTTACTGCAAGCCAGCAGCAGCTTGTAGGCTCCCTCTCGCATTCGTATCTCAAAGTCAAGCTTCTCTTGTATGTTGGTGCTCTTATTGGACAGATCACACAGAAGAAATTTCACATTGATCAAATTATTCCATCACCAGTCTGGCAGCTTGCTGTGATGTTTTCAGTTGGGTTAGTTTGTCAAACAGTATAACAGAACGAGACAAGCTGGACTTGAGTGGAGTTAAAGTGAAGTTGCCCTTGAATGCTGGTTTTGGCAAGAAAAAACTCCCTTGCAGTCTTTTTTGGCAAACTGTCGATGCCAATAAAAATATATGCACATATTTTTCCACCTAATTGCTGAGAACATCAGGTCTCTCCTGTAGCAGAATTAACATATTATTGTGCTTGTTTTTATAGTCATGACCCACTGGCATATGCTGATTGCATATTTTGGAAAAGAGGAAAGACTGACGAATGACAGTGTCTTTCTGGCATAAACAGAATTAAAGTTTTCTGAGTTCAGTGTGCATGAAAGATATAAAACAAGGCGGAACAGTTAATCAAAATGTTAACAAAATCACAGTATGGCCAAGTGCACTGTGGTGCTATGGGCATGCTTTGGCCTACAAATCACATTTTTCAGATGTAAAGAAACATGCAGAATGCAGCAAAAATCATCTCATCATTATTATATTTGTTTTAGTAAAAAATAAATGATAACTTATACTGAAATATCTGCCAAGATAATTGCAATATATTTAGCATATTGCTCATTCAGCCCTATTATTAAACAACATAATATCACAAGGCTGTCAGGAAATGTGATCATCAAGCAGCGCTGGCAGCTACCACCACAAGATGGTACCATCATAATTAATCTGGAAGTGATACGCTAATTAAAAATGTTAGATTTGTGGCAGTGAAGCCACATTTTTCACTCACTCAAGAGCAACTTCTTTTTTGGTGAAATGATGCATGCAGAATGAGGTGAGGTGGTTTCATAATGACCAACATACATGCTTTATGGGAGTATAATTAGATCAAGTAGATGATCTTAAGCAGATTGTAAGCAGAATGGAAATATATGGATGGTGTGTTAAAAGCATGAGAAAAACTGCAGGCTAAAATCTATCACTGTAGTTCTAGCCAATGTATTTGTGGCCTAAATGGAGTATGATGATGTCTGATGTAATCAGGCCTAAAGTCATATTATTCCAGAGCGGCAACGATTTGATTGATTAGTTGTCAAGTATTAAATTAATCAACAACTATTGGACAAAACAAGACATCTGAGGACGTCATGTTGTTAGTTGTAAAGGCCCAGTCTGTCCTCACTCCATAGGCACCCAGCAGGGGTGAATTGATGCCTTATGATTGTCGGTGAAATAGTGTAGATGTATTTTGTCACTGGGGTCACAGGTATTGTTTATTGAGTCAAATGTATGTTGGGGGCGTGGCTTTGCATGAACCTCTATTTAGGTGAGTGCAGTGCACGTGCGGTGGCACGTAGTGGGATGACGACACACGCCAACTTGGAGGTTTCCCGGAGTTACCTGGCTGCGGAGTATGGATTTTTGCTTGTTGGAACTTCTTGGAATAACTAAAGGTGTTGGAACAGGAGGACGGACCGCTTCGCGGAGTTGCCGAGGACCGGAGCCGTCATTCAACGGAGGGCTGATGCGCAGAGCCGTGAGTTGGTCCAGCTGTTGATGGCATCGGCCACCTGCCACGAGTACTGTGGCGTGCATTTGTTTGCGGCCTTGCAGAGCCGTGCAGGTGGTGGCTGAACTATATGAAGCCGGACGGGCCATGAGCTGTTTGCTGAACTTAAAGAACTGTTTTTCAGCCGTGTCGTTTTGCTATGTTGTGTCTGGGGATGGAGGAGGACTATCGGTCGGCCTCGAAGAAATTCTGGCAAACCGTCCGGCGCCTCAGGAAGGGAAAGCAGCTCTCCACCAACACTGTTTACAGTGCAGGTGGGGACCTCCTGACCTCAACTGGGGAGGTCGTTGGGCGGTGGAAGGAATACTTCGAGGGTCTCCTCAATCCCGCCGTCACGTCTTCAGAAGAGGAAGCAGAGACTGTGGACTCAGAGGCGGACTCATCCATCACCCGGGCGGAAGTCACGAAGGTGGTTAGAAAGCTCCTCGGTGGCAGAGCTCCGGGGGTGGATGAGATCCGTCCTGAATACCTCAAGTCTCTGGATGTTGTGGGACTGTCCTGGTTGACACGTCTCTGCAACATCGCGTGGCGGTCGGGGACAGTGCCTCTGGATTGGCAGACCGGGTCTGAGTAAAGTGTGTAAAGTAAAAGGCTGTGCTCTGAGCCAAAACAAATGTATAACAGTGTCTGATTTTCACCCCTGCTGAGGCATAGATCCGCCCGTCTCCTTTATATAGAGCGTTGTGACACTGTCACCTCGGAATTAATAGGTGAACTGTTACAAGCTAATCAATTATTTTAACAAAATATCAACAGCTTAATCAATGATGAAAACAACTTTAATTTGTCAGTGTTGTGCCAAAAAGCGATCGCCTTCCAAAAACATATTGTAATGCAGTTTAGAGCTGCTTTGATGTGGGTTAAGCAGTCACATTAGGTAAATTCACATAACTCTACGCCTGTGGTGATAGCAGAGGTGTGTCTTTGTGAAATTTTAATGTGTATTGTAACTGAATAATTGCGGCCAAAGATATGTTTGCAGTTTATAGTGTAATCGGACATGGCATTTAATCATCTAGGCAATGCTATAGTATTGCTGCTGATGTGTAGTCTGTATGTGTTGGGAATGTCTAATATTCAGATGGATTTTATACATGAAAGACGGTGATCTGTTTTGCACATATTCTATGAGCTATAACCTTTGAAATACACCTTTATTAATAGAATCAAGCCATTTTTACGCAGTAATAACATTACAGCCACAATGTAGGTTGAAATGTAAGCAGGTGGAAAATTGTATAAGAGTTAAATTGGTCCTTTGAAGCTGTATTAACGAGTAAAAACAACTGGATTGGTTATAATGCAGGCCTCCGAACAGCTAAAATAATGCAGATAGATGAGGAATCAGGTTTTGGCACAACCTCAATCCAATTTAAAACATCATCTTTTCAGTCTGGTATGAAAAAGGGGTCATCTTGGTGGGTGATAAATCGGATGCACACAGTTGGTTTTTTTTTCTGGCATCCAGACATCATCATTCTCCACATTACAAACTACAATATGCACCTGTAGCTTCTTAGAAATCTGTCGTATGTACAACAAATTCATATCCTCTACTATCTGCAGGGTGTCATTCAGGAGACTGGGGCATCGTTTCATGCTTTTGGCCTGAAAGGACATTAGTTTGAGGGCCGTTAGAGCAACATTCAACAAAGCAGAGGGAACACGGAGCGAATAACAATTGAAACGGCAACTCCCCTGTTGGGTAGCTAGCTTTGTCCCCCCCAAAAAACTGAAAGCCAGCTTGTGAATGAAATATCGAGAAGGAAGTTAGAAGATTTAAGTCATTTGAGCACAACCTATCGAACAAGCTAATGTTAGTATAGTAGCTGTGTAAACTGAAAGTAACCGTGTATTAGCGTGTCACGTTACTGCACTTTGCACCCCCGCAAGCGTCAACCGACCTGTCATTACGGTTAAAACATGCAACACCGCTCCGTGTCTCGTTTCTCATACCTCCGTTTGTAGGAACAGCGTACTCTGTCGTATTTTCTTCCGTTTAATCTCCATAGCCACCGCGGAACCGGCTGATAGCAGCGACCTGCAGCTCCCGTTTCGCCTGGAAGTTTGAACGTCCCGCTGGTCGTCCATGTTGTCCGTCCATTCGCTGACAACAGCAGCCAGGAGCTGCGCATTCCTGCTCCAACATCGAACGCCCCTCCAACGGACAGGGGTGGCTCGATTTGTGTTAGCTCATCTACCGGAATGAAAGCAATATCGCGTAAACATTGGTTAAAATCGTTAAAATTGTCAGAAATATTTAAACTACTTTGTTGTAAATTTAACAATGTAACATGAAATTACATTTAATCCATTCACATTGTCTATTGGTAAACTTTGATTCATTTTAGTAGGTTTTTAAGGAGCATTAATGCTTATAGCTAAAATTGAAGCAAATGCCGATTTCTAAGCCACTATTCTGAAAGGCACTTTTTGAAGCATAAAATTATAAAAGATCACAGGGCCCTACGCGGATTACTTTTACAAAATAAATACGAAACAAACGCTCCGCCTTCCCCGCCGGCACTTTCACATACTTAAAACCGAGTGCCTTTACGTCCACTGGGAGGGAGCGTCATTGCGTCAGCGTGTCAGACAAAACAGGAGGTTTTTGAATTTTTTTGGACGTTAAAATTTATATCATGTTATCAGTTTTTGTTTTAGTGGATACACACATTTAAAAACTATAATTTAAAAATGTTTAAACTTTTAATTAGTGGTTGGCCGTATGTAAAGCTCATTTAGAAAAATATAATTCCCACGTCTATTGCATGGTGCTTCCCTGAAGGCTCGCCTCATCTGCAGCAAAACAAACAAATCAGTGACAAAATTAGTGACAAATGCACTAATTACATCTTTTACGATGTGAATAGTTTTTTAAAGCTTCTACATGATGCGGTGCGAATGTCATTAACGTGTATAATTAAATGTCGTTTTAAAAAAAAAAAAAATCAATGCATGCTTAAGTGAAATATCCCTATTTAACTTTATCCTTTACAGTTGTTTGGTTCAGTCTATGTTTGGTTCCAGGGCATCCTCGTTCATTTGAACCGCAGCAGGTCTTGCCTTCACTTCCAGCGCACCGCCAGCTGCGCAGCCCAGGTGGTGGTTCAGTAACAAAAGACCCCGGAACGTGAAGCAGTGAGTCCAGGAAACCCGCCCACCCGGTTCTGGCTGACAGCATTTCTGGCTGAGTTGGAAGCATCCACGTTTGGAAGTGTAGACGCAGGCGCTGCTGAGGATGGACGGAGTCAAGCTGGACAGAGACAGACCGCACACACAGGAATTCAAGATGTTCACTTTCAAAATTAAAAGGTTTGTTTTGGAAAAGCAGATGAGATCCATAAGGAGTATAATCCTCTGAGTCAGTCTGCGCACACTGATGTCATCTACTTTACCATCTGTTGGGCAATTTACAACTTCTATACTATAATCCATATGTTACTACAGGTTGGACATCCTAAATTGGCAAACAGGCCACGATTGCACCTGCAACTGATTCAGGAAATGATTCAAAAGTTTTAATTTGTCACATACAGTATGGGCAGTGAAGTGCAAAGTCCACAGGACTATGCAATAACAACAAGATATGATATGAAAAAAACACATTCTTCAAAAATAGACAAAAAAAATAGTTATACATATTGAGGAATAAAGTGATTGTGAAACTACAGTGTAGATTGTGGAAGAGTCATGTGCATATGTGTGCATGCATCTATTTGTTATACACACATTTAAAATGTGCCAGTAATTTAACACCAACAATCTACATGATCAGGTTAAATGAAAACCTTATCAATTTTTCTTTAGTTTTTGTCTCTTGCTTCTGAGAAAATCCACACTTTGACCCACATACTTGTCCAGATTAGCATACTACAGATTTACTTTTTCATAAATTAAAACAGTTTTTATTATTCAAACAAGTCAAAAATCAATTCTTTTTTCTTTTTGGGGTTAACTTTAGGACTTTTCTTGCTAATCTTTAAATATTTTTCTGGTGGGAAGTAATAATAAAAAATGGTGGTTTTGACATATGTTGATATATTATTTGGATAGTACAAAATTATTATTTTTTTTAAATTTAAGAACATACATATACAAACTTTTAAAAACTGTTTATATGTGAGTCTTACCAAGGGTTATGCATAGCCGTCAATTTTGTATGGATCAAAACACTTGTGAGGTCATTAGGGAGGATGACCCCATTTGAGGTTTTAATCTTAGTTTTATATTAACAAAGTTGTATTCTGGTATTATTGAGGTACCTGCTAAATTTGTTCACTTAAGCATACTTCATGTGAACATACATCGATATTGAAATATTTATATTTTAAAAGAATTGCTCCTAAGGGGGGGCATCTTGCCCTGGGTTTCCCTACTTACTGTACTGATCTCTGCAACACTGCATAATACATGACAAAGAATAACTTGTTTGTTTTGATTTTTCTTTTTTTTAATTCAGTGGTTCATCAGTGGAAAATAAGTGTTTCATTTGGTGTCAAAAAAATGTAAATAAAACTGTGCGCATGTGCGTATGGTTGCCTGGATACACACCCTGTCACTTCCTCTCAGCGTCGCCTCTGGTTTTATTTTGGAGGAGGAGGGAGGGATGCGCTGTGGGTGTCTGCGCAGCTTTGACCTCCTCTCTCAGGATGTCGCTCCGCTCGCCGCTATTTTGCGGGGAGTAGCTTATTGCTGAGCAACGGAGGGAGAGCAGGCCACCGCACAGAGCCAGACTGAGCTGCAGCAACGGCAGGGCTGGGCTCCACACACACACACACACGCACGCCTTCTAACAGCAGAGAGGACCGGGTAAGTGAGGAGCACACTTCACTTTTATCCGATATGTAGCCGGGGTTTTTTTTTAAGCTAGGTGGTCGACCGTTACTCACGTGAAGTTTGAGGGGAAAAACACAGAAAGAGTCGGTTTTCAGCTTTTCTGCTGCACGTCCACTGATGCCAGGGGTTTTCCAGTGTTGATATAAAAACACCCAGAGGTGACACGGTTATATTTACGAGCTATTTATTTGAAAAGCTGTTTTTAAATTGGAGTGTAAAATTTCCCCCGGCTGTAGCGGCTAAACGGGCTTTGCTGTGACTCCCGGTCGGCTAACTGGACGGCTACTATTGTGAGCAGCAGCAGCAGCAGCATGACAAGCCTGCCCTGCTCCACCTTTTGTAAAGCGACACAGCCTCGCCACTTTGCTGCCTCTGTGAAAAACATTTGTCCTCTTACTGCTTCCATTCAGGTCAATGCTTCACTATTGACCTGTTTTTTTCCTATTAGTTGCATCCTCCTGTAGCCGCTCGGAGGCTATCGAGACAAGATGCACATCAATGAAGGTCGCTCACGTTGGCCGCTTTGTTTATCTTAATGGAAACATGCTAGCTCAGGGGTCTCATTTGAGTCTGGAAATGATCTGAGGCGTTGATTTTTTTTTTTTAATCAGTATGTATTTCCCTGTGTGATGCATCTGCAGAGGGTTTTCCCGATTCGGACCCCCTCCTCCTCCTCTTCTTCTGTGTGGAGGCTTTGTTTTCGTGGGGCAGATGTAGCTGGCCTGCATGCATCCGCTCTCTTTGTGTTTGAGTTTGATTTTTTGCCATCATCATCACATTAGATATGAAACTTTGGGGGAAAAGCTAAAGATCCGTTACAAATACACTAAGATAAATTTAGATCTAGTACTGTCTTTTAAGCCTTTATTGAAGAATGAAGCTTGGGCAATGCTGCTAGTGTCCAAAATGTGCATTTGCGTA
>NW_007578607.1:235871-285252 GCF_000690725.1 Stegastes partitus
GAGGTGACACGGTTATATTTACGAGCTATTTATTTGAAAAGCTGTTTTTAAATTGGAGTGTAAAATTTCCCCCGGCTGTAGCGGCTAAACGGGCTGGCTGTGACTCCCGGTCGGCTAACTGGACGGCTACTATTGTGAGCAGCAGCAGCAGCTTGATATATGTATTCATCTTTATAATGCATCTAATAGGTTCAGAGGTAGACTGTGTGCAGTCCTGGTCAGCTTTATAACACTGTTAGCTGTTAACATGCTGGACTAATGTGTTCTTGGAGAGCTATATGCTGCACATGAGTGATCCCTGTTAGTCTCCTCCCTCAGCTGTAAGAATTCAAATTTTTTTTTGGGTATGAGCCACAGAATGTGCAGATAATACCGTCCAGTCCGGCCTGGCTTCTTCTTTCCTTTCCTTTCCTTTCCTTTTTCTCCTTCAGTCTGCCTTTTTTTCCGCCTCCTTCCTGTCCTCCCTGCAAATGTGGCTGCCGGCAAGCTGGTTTGGCTCTACAGGCGGTTGCATTTTTAAAATCTGTGTCAGTGTCACAGGACGGTTGCTACGCTCTGAGAGAGGAAGCAGCAGCAGCAGCAGCAGCGAGACTACAGCTCAGCATGACTACATACGTGGTCCAGCACAGAGTTGTGTTGCAGATGATTGCACAGAAAATCTTATAAATCCACAGAAATGGTGTGAAGTCTTTTTATGTTTACTCAAGTTTTATTGTGTTGTTTTCTGCTTGTTTAGAAAAACTGGAAAACCTCAGCATCATATGTTTGCATTCACCCATTTGTCAGTGCTGTTTGGTGGCTCTTGGTGAACACTGTCATGAGCTGACTATTAACACTGAACAGACCAGGTGAAATTCAGGTTTTTCATCATCTGCAACTTGCTATCCCATTTATCCTGCTGCTAGTAGAGCAATGTGGACATGTATAGTAAAGGTTTCCTTCAAGACTAGTTTCTGTTCCAGTCTGTAGTTGGACTCTGAGACTTTTTTGGGACTGCTGTCCGGCCTGCCCACGGCCATTGTGTATAGTAGGAAGTTTAGGAAGTGAGTTCATTTTGCTTCGGTCGTCAGGGAGTCCTGTTTGTGACTGAAAACAACCTGGCTTGCAACCTAATATCTGAATTGATTCCATCTTATGCTGGATGTTTTTGAAAGTGTTGTTGTAGCAGGGAGTCAGTGGCTAAAAATAGCGGTGAATCTCGGTTCTGTAATCTGCCAGGGTAAAAACGTTAAAAGGGTTATGAGAGTCAGATAGCTGTGCCTGGTGACGCTCCTGCTTGTGTGCAGAGTCAGAGGCAGAAACAAGGGAGGTGAATAGAAAAGTCTGCGGTAAGAAGTTTGGAGAGACAGCAGAGCAGAACAGAAAACAAGAAGAGAAGCTTGGAACAATTTATATACAAAATCATCAGCCTCTCCCTTGTTATGGAACATGAAGGGCGTGCCTGAGATTTTTTTATGCATTTTACTTCTGAAAATGAAAAATAAAACCTAGTGACGGTCACATCTGTTTTGGGGCGTAACGTACTCCCCTCTGAGTTTCCTCTATTTCGTACTTCTTTCCACTGCAGATATTGATCTTGTATTTGAGCAGTTTCTATTCCCATCTCTCCCTCTGCCAGCCCCTGATTGTCCTGTTATGCTAACGTTTATCTTTTTTTTTTTTTCCCTCCTCCTAAGTGCCAGTGTGGATTTCAGTGTGAGGGAGTTCACTATTTTTGTCTGCTGCTGAGGCTATTGCTGTGAGCCGCATAAATGGTGGTGCCATAATCAACGTGGCAGGGTTGGCCAAATACTAATGTTCCTGTTAAAGAGCCACGGGTCAGCCATTATGTGCTCAGCAGGGGCCATGCAGGGCCATTAGCCGAGCAAATGTATACCTTATAAAACAATGTTATTCAAGAATTCATGTGAGAGCGAATGCATTAAGCCAGTCTGGATAGTAATTGATTTGCAGGAATAAGAGTTTAGAGTAAGACTGGCATGATTTTAAGCGCTAAAATTCTGAACATACAGACAGGTGAGAGGTTAAAGGAAAAACCTAAATGCCTAAACCTTCTGGTGTGTGGATCTCATATAGGGTCGGACAATTAATAGATTTTAAATTGCACTTTGAACTGCAATGCTGCTATTTAGGATACATAAGGTGTGGCTATCAAATAACGAGACTAATTCCGTGTTCATTTGTGTGAGCAAATTGCTTGTTCATTGATAAACGCTGTGACACGAGTTCAACCGACATAAGCCCAGTCTCATTATTTAATAGCCACATGTCGTACGTTTTGCACATCGTTTGACACAGGGTTTAAATGTCAGTGGTTTTCTGAACTCATACTGTCTTCCTTGTGCGACGGTCACACTTTGGATTGAATCTCAGGGGGCAATGTTCCTCTTGTTTTAAATCTGTCACACATTGAATATTGGACTGATGCTTATCTTTAAGAAATTCTATTACGAATCAAATCATATCACCATCAGGGAATATAGCTTCACAAAATAGTGTTCCATCCCTCCAGTAGAGTTCAGAGATTTAGAGAATCAATGCCAAAATGAAGAGGGATAAACAACTCAATGTTTCTGAAAGGGATTTTTTGGGGCATTCTTGCTTTTCTTGGACAGTTATAGTAGAGATAGACAGAAAAAAATGTGGGGAAAAGAGCAGGGGAATGACATGCAGTAAAGATATGGTATGTGTCCTAACTACTGTACTGTCAGCTCAGTTTAGGGGTGAGCTGACAGTACGGTATTTATGTTCTGTTAATGACAACATTTCAAACAAATGCTTAATCAGTTAATTGGCTAAAGGCTTTAGCGGCAGTATAAAATAATATTTTTCTCAACCGCTTAAGAAAGCTGCCTCCAGAAATGAGTGTCTTTCAGTATATTTTTCTGGAAAAAACACTGCACACATCGTTCACAGAATGAATCGCTTGCACTGAAAAAGACGATGCTGCGGGGCATATGCTTCATTAATTCTCTTGGATTATTAACAATCTATTTTTTATTATCTCTTTATCAGTGTAAGTCAGACGAGCGCTGGTTTCCGCCTTAGACTCCACTTAAAGTATTATTTTCCTCGAAGGTAGCGCTTAAGGGCAGGCTATGTTTTTGACTGTAATGCTTTAGAGTTCTCAAAATCCATGAAATGTAAATCTCCATATGTAGGCCTGTAGGTCGTGCTGAACACAGGGGTCACTGAGCATGTGATGGGTTTATGTCTTAAGGCCTGGGGTGTGCTGAGTTGTGTTTGGTAACAACAATGAAGCCGACAGAATGGATGCTGGCTAAATGGAGGTGTTTGCTTGTTTGTTGTTCTTGCCAACTGCTCATGTGACGCGTGTGGCCGCTTTTCTGCACCATATGGTCTTTTCTGCTGCATGGGATGGTTTTCTTTTTGTGCATATGCATACGAGCCATATTATACAGACGCATGCGCACCCAAGTTTCTGCAGACTTGAGGTCTTATGCTGACACCATAATGATTTATTATCTTCCTCCGTGGCGCTATGATCCTGTCGCAAGAGATTAATGTTGGTGTGTAGTCTTTACCTAGCTGCATAAATTATGATCTATTCAGAATGTATGGTTCAATAACATCAATGATTTCCTTCTTTTGTCACTTCCTCTTTTGTTTTATTTTTCCATTTATAGTTAAAATTTAGAATTCAGATTTACAATAATACAGTGATGAAGCATCACCTTGCTCGGTCAAATAAGAAAACATTCAAACTGTCTTTCTTTCACATCTGTCACATCATCATGTCGGTGCTGTTGGACATGTAACTGACTTCAAGATTAAATAGCAAATGATGCCTGAAATTGGATCATTTTGCATGTATGCATCAAAGTAGATCCTCATTTGGCTCGAGCAGTGTTTGGAAGCCGGAGGAGCGTCGTTGGCTGAGAAATACCCACACTGTCCAACTACATTCAGCCTCCGGAATAATGAGTCTTTATGATGACAAACCCAATGCACTGACAAACCTTGTATACAAAATATACTGTGCTGAATTCAGGTTTGGCTGTCACGACAAAGAAAAGGTTTAAACAAGGTTCTTTCTAAGACTAAGTCAAAGGAGGCCTCTGTCGTGAATGTTTTGCTCTTTTCTGGCTATTCTTCATTTATGAGAAGGTAAAGTAGGCCAAGTTAGTTCAAATGTCAAGTGGAATCTAACTCTCACAGAATGACATCCCCTGAGAAACCACGGTCCGCTCTGGATTTTAGAGGAAGAACATTTCAGTTATACTGTATTATTTAACTGCACTCAAACAAAACTTTGTTGATTGACTGTTTGCCTTGTAGAGCTACACTGACTTGTAATGCAAAGTCCTGGAGTTCAGTGTTTCTAATTGACACAGATTTGCTCATTCCTCACACATACAACAAATACAGTAAGTAGCATGCGTGTGTGATATTAGCATTACTTGCATATATACCCAATCAGTTTCTAGACTGGTACACTACAGAGTATCATTACAAAAGTGTGTCAAAGTATGTTAGTGCAACACAACATAATCTCTGAGCTCGATGAAATGACGATGCTCACAATTGATAAAGTTCGATTTTATAAGGGCATAAAAAGGTCATTTTAAAAGATGCTGCTCCAAGCATAAATTATAAAAATGGGAATGTTAGATGTCTGTTATATTGTGGATCATAGAAAAAGGCCGCCTGCTCTTTTAGGCTTGTTTAAAAATGAACAATAGATTGTGTACTTTCTTTGCTACACACTTTCATGTCTGTCTGTCTGCAGTAGACTCAGCCATTGGGGGCTAGAACAGCCTTTGTCTATCTGTCCAGAGGTTACTGTCTCATCTTGAATCTGTTCCCTGGTTTGTTCTTTACACCCCTCAGGGTCTATAGGCCTCCCAGCACCCAGCGCATCTCAGCAAGACAGATTCCCCCTTGCCTATTATTTATTGACTTCTATCTGAAGGCCCTCACAGACCTTATATCAGTATTACTTAGGGAATTGGCTGTTGCTTTGCTATTTATCTTGACCGTCAATGTGCTTTCCTTTTATTGGTTTTACTTATACCTTCCAGGCTCGAGCACCAAATACCATCTTTTGCCCTCTTTATCCACTGTTGCAAAGGTAACAGTATAGAATACAATATTTACATACAAAAAACGTTGCAATGAGTGACAGGGTCTGGCATCATAACATTCTACTAACGTTTCTTGTTAATACGGTTTCATTTACCTCAGTTATTGCTTCTTTGTCTGTGGAGCCACAGGCGCTATCAGAGATGAAGCCAGTCCAACTACACTGTGCTGTTCATGTCGAAGCAATCAGCTCGTGCTGCTGTTGTAAACGTTAAACGCATCGTCTCCTGTCTGCCGGTGGATTTCTCCTGGGAAAGACCAGCCAGACATGGAAATTCAGGGCAGCAAACGCCTAAAAGCTTTTCAATTTAATCACTGTTTGATTTCTGAGAGAGTATAATATGAAATATGACTTTATCCATGACTGCTCGTAGAGAATCTAAATATAGTTTTTACTATAGATTTATAAACCTACCATCTACTGTAGCTGCTGGTAAGTTTTAATGCAGTTCCACAGAGTTTTTACAATGCAGGCAGACAACCCCACCCTTACTAGGGCTAAGTTTGGCTCTCATCATAAGACCGTGTGGAAATGAGTGTGACGAGAGAATGAGTCGTCTCTCTGTGTCCATCCATTGCTCTGGCCCTGGTTCTCTCTCTCTCTCTCTCTCTCTCTCCTTCTGTCTTTCTCACTTTGGTTTGCTTAGCATGTGTGTGTTAGCTGTCAAGTTGTGTGATGTGGTGTGAGTCAGCTGTCAGGGATGTGGCGGTGATGTGACGTCTGGGAGTTTAGAGAGAGAAAGAGCAGATGAGCGCTTCTGATGGTTACCCAGCTGTTGCATCACCCGGGGATGCACGCTCCGGCCAGATGCTACGTGGAGAGCAGCAGCACGAAACATATTAGCTGATGACAGTAAATAAACCGGCGCTCGCTGACTTCACTTCCTGTCCGCCTTTTGCCACTGGTTGTGATTGGCTGGTTCGAACCGGAGGGGAGATATTTGAATTGTTGAAATGACAGAAGGCTGCTTATATAAGTTTTTGTTGGACAACGGAAATAAAGCTGTAAGAGCGATTAGTCACGGCTGATAAAGCTGATTATCTCGCTCTGGTTTATAATCACCCTGCTTATTTTTAATTTCTGAGCATCTTATTATATAATGTATAATAATAGCAGTGCTCATCCACTTTAAATCGGCCCCTTGGTTAGTTTTTAAGATGATTTGCCTCATGACAATGTGATTCAGTTTCTTTGAACTGTGAAGGCGCAGTCCTAATGTAGACGGCACATTTTTTTTCATTCATGTCAGACAGCCAAAAAAATCTGCATAAGCTACACACTTGCTGTGGACTCAAAGATGAGTGTCCATAATAAGAAGAGCTGTGCGTGCTTCCTGTCGCTCCTCTGCCATCTCCTCCACACAAAGAATTCACAGTCATCTTGGAATAATCCTGCTCTTTCACTCATGATTTCTACTAGCGCATGGGTGTTTTCTCTGTGAGTGTGTGTGAGATAGTATGAACGCTGGTCTGGGGGTTGGGGAATTCCTGCCAAAACCATGAGGTCACTATTCCTCCTTATTAGCCTCGGCAAGAATGTTGCTGAAGGAGTAAAATGGAAACGAGAATTATGTTTTTCATCAGTGCTTTTGCAAATCTTAACACTCAAAGAACACTCACCGTTATCTAGAGGGGAGCATTTTTTCATGTATTCTTGCATTGCACGTTCAGATGATCACATGTAGCGTTCGTCAAGGTAGCTCTGAAACTGTGAGATGTAAGTAGCAGCATTAAAACCTGGTCTCCTCTGTCTCTGACTAAGAGTGTCGACCTGTGACTCAGCATCAGTTGCTTTTACTTTTAGACCATGATTGTTCCTCTGAATGTCAGGTTTCTTTTTTATATCTTGAGCATCAAATACTTTTCTCTGATGCTTCCCAGGTTTTTCTGCCAAAGAGTGCGCTATACTTCCGGTTGCCGTAGCCTCCTCCGTACGTTTCTGTGGTTGCTCCCCTTTTCAGCTCTGACAAACCAATCATTGCTGGTCGTTTTAAACCGGTACACCAGAGCAGGAATGTTGTTTAGATGTAACAGACGTTTTAATGATAGATTTCAGTGAGATGGAGCAAAATTGTTGGAAGTTGCAAAAATATAGCCGTATTCCTTTCCTGTGTTTTCCTGAACAGTTTTCTTGAAATTGCTTTTGCAAGTGTCAAACAACTCTGAGGTGATGTTATCAGATGGTGTGAGAAAATACGGGTTGACTATGATGATTTTCAAGGCTGCTACAATTATTATTCGTCAAGGAAACCAATAATAGATGTTTGGAAGTGTTTCACAAAAAAAAAGAAAATCTTGGTGTCAGAATTTAAAGTAACACAAACTCCAGCACAACACTTTGTTGAAATGTCCTTGTTTTTTTGCACATATTTTTTTATCTAAAAAACAACTTTTCAACATTTGTACCTCAGTGTCGATTGGCTGTTGCTTATGATTAATTAGATAGGGCTGTGGATGGGGTATTAAACGTACAGCTGCATCCGAGCCAGTGTGGCACATTTCAAAATAATTGGATTTAATCTGGGATTAGTTAAAAAACAAAACAATACAGATAACCAAAAATATGCTGAACACTGGATCTAATAATCAGCCAGGCCGATAATCCGTCAACTCCTTGTCCAAAACATGAAGACGTTCAGTTTTCTCTACATTAACTAATAGCATGAACTGACGTTTTAATATTCGGACTTTAAGGAGCACATGTAAAGCAGACGGTATTTCCTTCTCCTCCATCAGACCTACCGCTGCAGCCCTCCATATGTGCCACGTCTTTCATGTGTGATAGTGAGAAGGTTTTTTTTTAATGGCACCATAAAGGCTGGTATCCAGGCTCCTCAACCACACTCTCGTTAACCTTGCATTCTGCAGTGAGTGTGCAGCGGTTATTGAGACAGAACTCTCTCTGATGCTTTGGTTACAGTCAGGAGGGAAACCACACATAATTACAGTGTAATGGCAATGCTGTTGCTGCTCGGTATGCAAAGTGTGTCGTGCCAGCGTTGCATCAAAACACAAAATCTGTTTTATATTTATATTATCAGCTACATGTTGTTGTCATGCAACTGCAGTTTGTGCAGACATAAATGGTGTCACCTGTTCACCAAGCAGAGGATGCAGCTCAGGTGAACAGCCCTGGTTGGAATCTGGTCATTGTCGTTTTTATTGGATTTAAAGGAAATTAAATCTTGCTTTGTTCTCACATCTGTTGTATGTCTCTCCTCAAATTAAGTTATATAATTATCACAGGTATTTTGGTGATTGACTCAGAAACTGATTTTGAAGAATAAAAGTAAAGCTTAACATGAGTTTAATGTTAACATTTTGCCATGTAGTTATTCTGGTTAATTTTCATTTCGTTTCATTTTCATGTGGTTTCATTTTCACTCATTCTTCTGCCGCTCTTTACTCACGACAGAAAAGCAAAACTGACACAGAATATGTTGAAAAAATTGCTTGTCTATAGCAGCATGTTGCAGAAGATTACTTCTATTAAAGCACCTTACAAGTTTCTAAAATTCCCTCATTAAATCTTTCATGCAGCATATAGAATTGTCAGATAGTCTGACTGGTTACTGGGATGAAAAGCTGATCCGTTTTACATCAGAGACAGCTGCTGATACAGTCACGTTCCCAACAGCATCATGCAAGGAGCCGAGGTGTGCAGTTGATTAAAATTTTACCCAAGGGATTATCGAGTTGGTATACTAAGTACTTATGAGGTCAAGTGAGCAAGAGCTTAGCTCAATAATCTTTAATTCCCACTCTGATGGGCTTTTCTTGGCACTTTTTACACCCGACAGAGAGCTTCTGTTATTTCAGCAGCACTTTAAATGCCATGAAAAGCTTTGAAACCTGTTTAGTTTTGAAATAAATGATGATGAAAAGTATTAAAACTGTCTAAACTTCATCTTAACTTATACATTAAGGTGTAACCAAATGTAGTGGTCTTTTAAATTGGATTTCATAACGGAGACAACAGATTTTCCACTTCACGCTCTGAGTGTTTTGTTGACATCTTGTGACAGTTTGAAAAATTCAATTATAAAAGGTGCTTTGGGCTGCCACATGTTACACCCTGTTGCTTAGTCAGACAACAGTCACTAAATCAGTTATTAAACCAAACTTCCAACAGGCTGCGTTGGCAGTTAGGACGGCCACACAGGTCCGCTGCTCATCAGTTAGATCTGCTGAATGTTGTTCTTCCAGGCCCGGGCAGTTAGAAAGTCAGAGTGGCTGGCTTTGACCTCCTTTCTAACTCATCTGAAGGAGAGCGAGGGGCGGAGGGAGGCAGGAGGGAAAATAAATGTCCTGATGGGTAGGCCAGCCAACATTCCTACATCACTTCCTCCTCTAACATCTGGCAATGATCAGGGCAGGCAGAGAGAAGGAGAGGATGTGTCTTACTGGCTGGCTTAGCGTTCGTTTCCAGGCGTAGAAGGAGGCATCACATTGCAGGACCGCCCACTCAACCTCATTCCCCCTACCAGCAAAACAAAGTGAAGCAAGAAGGGGTGTTTCGATTCAGTGCATCTCTAGTAGTGTTTACACTTTGCCTGCGATTCTGCTGTCTTCTTTTTCTTCTTTTTCTTTAAATGTCTATCCTAATTATGTCATTCTGCAAAGAAACAGATATTGTGTTTGAGGAAATGAAAGAACAAATGGTTTCTTCGTCTTTTTCAGGATGGCCTAGCTGTGTGGTGCTGTCAGTGGTCTATCAGCAGTGAGCTACCTGGACCAGAGGTGTGTAATGGGATTCACTCACATAATTCAGTTCATCTTTTAATATTCAAGGAAACTTACTTAATGTCTTTTGCACATATTCAAATTTCCAGCTGGATCATAATGAGCCAAGTCACGTTCTTCTTCTAAAAATGTTGTCTAGTTGACATTTTGACATCATTAAAGTAAAACCTTGATCTATATAATACATGCTGTAAGTTTTTATTATGTTCTGCTATTTTTGCAGAGCTCCTGCTGTTGTTTACTGTTTTTAAAATAACTACTTCTAAATTCTGGTTATCGTATGTTATTTTAAAAAGGTAATATACCATGACTAATTTAGATTGCGAGACTCTGATAACTGTTTTAGTGAGCTGTATTTGAAGAATGGCACTGTGGTAATAGTAAGTGGGGACAACGGTGTCCAAATTACAGCTACAACATTTGAATTGTTGTTTCATGTAAATACGTCTGCTGTGTGTTTATTTCAAAGCTATATGACAACTGTGTTTCTTGAATTACAGATGACTTGAACTTCTGTTGATTTATTTTGTCCCAGGAGGTGTGCACGAGAGGCAGCAGCAGGGTGCAGAGATGAGTGTGACCTCCTGGTTCCTGGTGAGCAGTGGGGGGACTCGCCACCGACTGCCCCGGGAAATGATCTTTGTCGGCCGGGACGACTGCGAGCTCATGCTGCAGGTAAGGACGCTTTGCACGGCGGGTTCTACACTGACAGCAGCCTGGATTTTGCCTTTATCTCAACATGCTTTTCCTTTGTTGGTCAAAAAGAAAAAGTGTCAGTGTGATAGTGAGTTAAACATAACTGCAAGGATAATAATATATAGTGCATCACTTACTTACACGAGATAATAACTGTTATAAGGATGCTACAGAACGACACCTTACTGCTCATGCTGTTGCCTTTTGCAGTCGCAGAACATGCTCCTGTGTCTGCACTTTGTTGTGTGTGTGTGGTGTGTGTGCTGAAGTGGTGTCTGTGCAGCTGTGCATACATCCAGAGAGACCACGTGCAAGCTTATGTGTACCTCTGGTCACTGCACTATTAATAGAAAGTGGGGCAGATACCTCTTGAGTTAGATTTTATCTGACTGAGTTGGTTGTTGTGGGTAGAGGCTGCATCCATGGCTGCAGCACGCTCAGTTATGACATTATATTTTGAGAGAAGTTTTTACAGGATCCAGTGCCTGTCGGAAAGCGTGAGCTTCAAAAGCACATTCAGGACTTGATACTGAGCTGTCCTTCCTGTGCTGGGGAGGAATTAGCTGGTATCTGTTCACAGTTTATAGTGTTTATCACACAAAAGTGTCTTTCTACTTTTATTTTCCGAGTTCTGTACAACACTTCTGTGCAACACTGTAAACTTGTGTCTCTGCTATATATATATTAAGTCATTAAAAAGTCTGTTGTGTTGTGAAAAATATTCAATATCAACACTTATTTTAGCTTGAGAAGTTGGCTTTATCTCTTGTACATCAGACAAAAACATGACTTCTGTGGCTGATTACTAACATCCTGAGTGTTAATCCTAAACTATTCAGATGTGAAAGAGAATTTATCTGTCTAAAAGCAGTCAGTGTCCCATAACCTAATTTTATAACTTCACAGCTAGCCAGTGTAATATGTACTGCTGATACTGATGCTGACTTTAGAAGCACAAAATTAGACCTAAAATTAGACCTTTGTTCAGGGGGGAGCATGATGTTTTGCTGCATATTTCTCTGGTCAAGTACATACAGAACAGTTTGTTATTATTTTCATTCTAGACACTACAGTTACTGTTGATTTTTATTTATTAGGACAGAAAGTTTGTTGATGATGCTGCTCACAGTCTAAATGAAGGCACAAATGTAACTCAAGTTTTCAACACATATTGAAACACAACTTCTTTGCACTCTAGTAATGTGTTTGCATGCATAAATCTTAAAAAATACTCGCTGTTCTGGAGGTGTTGATTGAATACAGTGTTCTTCAACATGTTGGCCTAGCTGTCATGGGCTTGTAGATGTGAAAATGTGCACATTTTGACTCCTCATGCTTTTGTGGTGGTTTGATTTCTTAGTTTTTTGTCAAGATTGAACTAACAATCTCAAGTAAATAATACCACTTCATTTATAAACAATGTCACAGTCGTAGACAGCAGCACTGTTTCTATAGTCAACAGTGCTGCCCTTTATATCTGCCGATTGCTTCGCTTTTGTTAGTCTCCAGACTGGCCTAAATGCCCTCACAGTCCTGTTCTTTGAAGAAAACCTAATAAGAGTCACATAAAACACATGCAGAGTTGTAAAAGATGTTTCTTTTTTTAAACGCTCTCTCTAATAAGTTTCCAGTGACCTGAGGCTCTGCTGCTCCTGTATGTGTGTGTTCTTATAGTCGTATCCTTGTGATGTCTGTAGCGATACGAAGACAAGGGAAATCTTCCAAATTAAGAACATTTTTTTGGCTCTGTGCATTTGTACGCTTGTACAACACTCGTGTGTTTGTGAAGCGGCTTACAGCGCTCCTCCATGTGACTGCTTCTACAAGCCAAGACCTCATCACATGGCTGAACGTTAAAGGCTGCTTGTGTCATGCACCAAATAAAACACAAGCACACATTCACAGACAGAATATCCAACTTCAAATGAGCATACGGCAGAGAATTATCTCACTGTTACTCGAGGAGTCTGACTAAGTGTTTTGTAAATGTTTGGAAGATCTTTCCAGCCGCTTGTGTTGTCCATCAATCACACACGTATCAGTGGGTTGTGCTGTTTACAAACTGACATTGTGATCAGATTAGACTCTTGCTTTGTTTGTTTATTGAAAAAGAATGTAGTAAAACAGGAATATTGTCTCTATGCCATCAGTCGGAATCATATAATATATTTTTTCCTCAATGAACTGAAATGGAAAAGAATTACAAGGCTCATAGCTTTATGAACCCTTTAACATCATCCACACCCTTTTTTCCAACTTAAAAAGGCTTAAAGTTTGGGAGCACTTTGTTGTTGGACTCTTGCAGTGAAGACAATGTTGTGTAGTGATTCAACAAGTATGCACATAGATAACCGTGAAAGTGGGAAGCTACCGTTTAGCTGTGTAGCCCATATTTGGGCTGGTGAGTTTGAAGGATTCAGCTCTTCTGCAGTGTTTCTAACTTTGTATATCTAATAACCCTCCCACGCACGCTTTGGGAAAAATGTATGTCTTTGCTCATTTTGAAAAGTTAGTTTACACGTCAGGTCGACTGAGTTTGCTGACACTTACTTTTAGTTCATTGAGCCTCTCCGCATCTGTATTCTAAGTTGCCTTTGCCGACATTCTGTTGGTCAGCACTATATCTGAGCGTAACAGCGTGAATCCTCTTCCCTGCAGTGTTGGGTACAACAGGCAGCTCAGTTGGTTTCTATCCTGTTTGATCTAGCCTAATCTCACTAAAGTAATCTGTTCCACGGTAGGCTCTCTGGAGCTGCTTCCCTTGGCTTTACTTCAGCCTTATCTTGCATTTTCACTTCAGCATGACTGTGCTTCTTGTTTAAACAACGAGAGATTGGGTGATTGGAAAGTCATATGAGAACTGAATATGAGATTCAATTCCAAGAATCAACACTGGCTGACTTCAGCACAATAAACCCAATTTCTGACTGGATCTCATTGCACAAAGTTTGTTTTCGGTTTTGATTGCGTGTAATTTCACTCATGATGTTTGCTTTTCAAGAGTCACACGTAATGGTTTTGTTGTTGCACAACATTTGAGCCCAGCTAATGGATTTGTTAGGTATGGATTTAGGTTTATTCATCAAACATAACGACTGCGTTTGTCAATATTGGATAAGATGGAAGCTTAAAACAGAAATATCACTCCCAAATGATAAGGTAATCGCTGAGAAATGGCTTACCTTACATCAAAAGCAGCTAGAAACTTTTTCAGTAACAAAAACTAAAAATAAATGGCAGTATAAAACCAAACAAATTCCAGACAAAGGGTGACTTTATTGATGTATTTGAAGGGCATTCTAAGAGACGTTTGGAAACCACGGCAAATTCACTCATCAGTCAGTGTCACTGCATTCCTCCAGATACGTGTTAAAACTCTGTGACATTGATACATGAGAGAGTTATTTCATAAATTCCACAATACATTTCTCCTCACGCCGTCTTTTCTTTTCATCACACACAAGGTTGAAGTGTTTGTCCTGGAAACTGTTTATTCTCAAAACAGCTGATGGGCTCATATCTAGAACGCGCAGAAAATCAATACTTCACCTCCAGTCTCTCATTGTTCCGCTGTGCTCCTTTTGTGTGTGTGTTTGTGGTGTGTGTGTGTTTGTGGTGTGTGTGTGTGTACAGCTGTGTATGAAGGAGTCAATATGAAGTGAGCAGTGCCAGAGAAAATTTGAAATATCTGCTGATACGCTTCAACTTGATATGACAGAAGATGTTTTACATAGTCACATTGAGACTCAGTGTTACATTCTTCACGTTGGATGCAAATAACCTTCACAAAAGCTTAGCATAGCACAAATTGCTCCAGTCAGATACAGCCCTCTAATGGTTTTGTAAGAAATACTTGCTGGTTTACAGTAATGCTCATTTTCTTTGTAAGTAAAGCAAAGAAATGTAGGAGCAGAACAGCAAAAATGAAAAGTAAAACTAATATATTTTCCTGTCTGCTTAGATATCTACCAGTGACATATTATCTTCATCATGAGATGTCACTAATATGTGATATGTTTCTGTTTGAAGTCCCGCAGCGTGGATAAGCAGCATGCAGTAATCAACTATGAGGCTGGAACTGATGAACACAAGGTCAAGGACCTGGGCAGCCTGAATGGGGTGAGTACGCAGACTGAAATATGCAAAACAGAGAGTGGTGAGGACAAAGATAAAAGGACAAGAGAGAACGTAGAGAGGTTAAAAAAAGAATAGCGGAGGGACAGGGGAGAAATGATCAATGCGGAGTGATAAGAGAATGAGTTCAACCAGCTGAAGGTGAAATGAAGGGGTTGAGAGGAAGGTGGACAGAAATAGCAAAGACAGAAAGAAACCTAAAGAAATCGTTCAAGACATTTATGGTAAAAGTAGAGGGAGATTAGGTTGTGAAGGTTAGAGGTTAAGTTATTTTTTTTAAGGGGTCAATAGGACCTTCTACTTTTCTGCCGTTAATCAATCTTTCTGTCAATGAAGATTTATATCAAAGCTCGGGTCGATTTAAATGTAAACCTAATTATGCAAATGGTTTCTTAAGGGCAATTGTTTTGATCCTAACTTGAACCAAAGAGTCAATAATATTCAGCCTTGGGACTTGTTGTTTTTTCCTAATTAACTGATTTGTTTCTTTCTGAATGGTTTATGACAAAACACCAACTGAATTTAAGCTGTTAATGTGTCCTGATGCTGGATGAGGTTTGTTTACACGAGAACAAATTGTAAACACAAGAATCAGGCAAGAAGAAAGAGCAGAAGAAGAAGTGGGAGTGTGATAAATTATACTAATGGAGCTTAAGCTAATAAAGAAGAAAGAATTTAACATTTTAAAAGGGTTATTGAAAAGTCAGCTGTGGATTTTGGGATTTTTTTTGTAGATATGTTGTAGAAGATGAAATAGATTGAGCTGGTTTAGACAGTTAATACCAGTCCTGATACACAGTGCACTTCCTCATAAAATAACTCACTGTACACAACATAACTGATGCTAAATTCAAGGGTTTATATGTAATTTAAGGATATATTTTTTACCATAATCTTGAGGAACACATTTAAACGCAGTATTTCTCTGTTTATGTCTTTGGCATTGCAGCTCAGTAAAACCTTGCTGCAGTTGCCAAACAGCATTAGTCATGTGCGGTGATTAGTGCTCAGTCACAACCAACCAGATTAACTACAGATGCACGGCGTCCCTCACATCCTCTCCAGCTTTCAGACAGGACGCGAGGAGTCAGAGCCACTTCCTGCTGTGTCATTAACCATCCAGCTTCTTTAGCTGGATTCACAGGAAGTTTTTTCCTGCTGAGTCAGTGCAGGGTTGACACAGAAATGAGTAAAAAGCTGCGTTTGGACAGTGTCACCATCTTGCTCTGTTGCTGAAGCCATTTCATTGCTGTTTTGTTAAGCTGTTTTGATTTCATCTCACTAGAGAGAAGACAGGAATGTTTTATTACAACAGCAGTGCAAGTGTGGTAGAATTTCATTTGTAGTTCAATGAAACCTGATCTTTCTCATAGCTGCATAGTAGACGGGTGAAAGGGTGAAACGGGAGAGGGAGAGGGAGAAGTGGGAACTGAAAGTGCAAATGAAATGCATGCTTTTTGTGCTTGGGCCTTTAGTCCCGGCTGGACTAGCTTTTCCTAACTTCAAAATCCTGAAACAGCCCACACACACACACACAAGTGAGAAAAGTTTGTTTTAAGTAGAGCTGAAACCTTAAGTTGATTACCAGACAGTTATTTTGAAAAACAGTCATTTCACAGATTTTGTTTATTGCAGAAATGCCAAATATTCTTTGTTTTCAGATTATCGGTACTATTATTTTTAAAAACCGGATTCCCAATAAAATAAATTAATTTAAAAATGTGCTACTTTGGCTCTGATGCAGTCGTCCCTCTCTATCTGTACTTCAGAAATCTGTGAGCATTGTCCAGCCCACAGCAATCTGATTGGCAACATGCCATGAGAAATAGCCTATTAAACTGAAGAATACATGTTTAAAAAGGTCTCTAGATTTTGATACCCAGATTTTAATATTCATATAAATCCTAATCCTATCTGTATGAGCCTGAAAAAAACATCTCGGTCAACCTTGATTGTAAACTTAATATCTTTAGGTTTTGGATGACAAGATGTCCTTGTAGTAAACTGTGGGAAATGATAACGTAATTTTTTCTGTATCTTCTGAGATTTTTATAAAGAACATTAATACATTAATTTACAAACTAATTGGAAGATTAATCAGTGATTAAAAAAATAATTGTTAGTTGCAGCCCTGACTGCTATTTAGATGTACATAGACAGCTGTTTATGTCACAATTTAATCAGATGCTGTTTTGTGATGGTGTCCTCCTTTTCTTTGCTTAAACATTTTCCATACAAGCTTTTTAGAAATAAAGGTTTTAGCTGCTTGCATTCACACATACACTACAGTAGTGTGTTGAATTTATGGAAACATTCTTTTTTTATCACCACATTTTATAAAAATTATGTTTGTTTTTGTGTTACCTTTTACGTCCCCTCTGCAGACCTTTGTAAACGATGTCCGCATTCAGGAGCAGATGTACATCACGCTAAAACTGGAGGACAAGCTGAGGTTTGGATATGATATCCTTTTACTTTTCTGGTCTCTTGATCTTTTCACCCCTCACATATTCACTAGTGGGTTTGTCACTCCAAAAACATGTTGAGGAGCTATTTTAACTCTTAACAAGATGCCATTTTTTTTATTATGTGCTCTATAAACATAGTAGAATTTACAGCCTTGTTGTATGAAAGTCTCCTGGCCAGTATCTCCTTAACCTGTCTGTCTCACATACCAACCTGTTCACGGTGGTGAGGGGGGAGCTCACTGTGCCTGAGGAGGCTCTAAAGGTGAGAACTTACACCTGGTGCCCTATCCAGTATCAGTGTTCACAATGCTACTCAGATACATTTTACTACTTCCATCTCCTTTCAATTTATTTTACATTTATTCATCCGTCTTTAGCATGAAAAGTTCACCAGCGGCCTCCAGCTTAGCAAGAAGCCGTCCAATGGGGAAACCACTACCGCTACAACCACAAGCAAGTCTCCCGCTAAGACCCCAACAAAGGCACTAAAATCCCCCAGCGGTGGCACCACGAAGGCAGGAGAGAGCCGAGGAACAGATGGGGTCGCTTCCTTCAAAGAGCCGTCAGCTAAACCTGTGGACTCTCACAAAGCTGAGGAGAGGCTCGGAGGTGAGAGACAGAACAAAGGGGGGGATGTGGTAATACAGGAAATATGTACGAGGATGTGTGTGTTGATTTGGTCTTCTCTTCAAATTTAATGTAATTCACTGCTATCACAACATAGCTTCTCTGATTTTACTTAGAAATGTACAAACAGGTTAGAAATAATAAAAGATAAGGGGATTCTATGATAGCATAAAAAGTACTAAGATTTTTTTTTCAGATATTTATTAACAATACACTAATATTCTCTAAATGTTCTGATTGTAAACCATAGTAGTATCAAACCACATTCACAGAATCTGAATGCTTTCTATGAGTGTGCTGGCCAGCAGGGGGTGGACATCGTCACCAGGGAAAGGGCTTCAACCACCACACTGTCATGCAGTCACTGTTTTATCATAAAGGCAGTTTAGATCTCAGCGTGCCCCTAATAACTGACATCACTGGCCAGGCTGGGGACCAAGCAGGGGTCCCGGGTAATCTCCAGATGTGGAAACAAGGCCATGTGGGGCTTGTGTTTTTGCACAGATTAAGCAGTAACAAGGTCATAATGCAAACCCATATGTAAGCTCTACTTTTCTTAAAATACTGCAAGATTCACAGGCACGCACATACATTTACACATTTGGACTTAAACAAGCAGCAGTATGCATGCAGTGTTGCATGTCACCCCATCTGCCACTCTTTTTTTTTTTTTTTTTATAACATTCTCGCTGTGGTTGTGAGGATGTAATCCTGCAGTGTTACTGCTGTAATACCAGGCCTCACCCAGATATTATAGCTCATAGCAAACATGTATTCAGTAGCTTTTATATATGAGAGCCCCACTTACTGCATGCAATTTGGCACAGAGCATCTATAATTATCTGGGTACACTGTGATTAAACTTACACAGCTCAGGGTACTGAAAAGAAACGGGGAGGAAAGAGTAGAAATAAGTTAAAACAGCTGATCTAAGATGAAACGCTGCTGATTCAAGTCTGGCTGAGGACCTCTGATACATGTCATTTCCTTCTCTCAGCTATATTTCCTGTCACTTCTTTGCTCAGTTGAGAAAATAAGTTAGCACAGGATGCTTGTCCCATGCCAGCTTTCATGGGGACAGAGAAGCAAATGGAAAGTCCCTCTTTCATGTACACCCCTTGTGTCTGAGAGAGAGAGCACGATAAAGAGAGCGCTCACATGTGTGTGTCCGTCCTGCTGACTGAAGTTCTGAAAATAGGTCAGTGGTTCAAGACCCGACCAGAGGGGAATTAATGCACAAACACACACATACACAACGAGCAGCTGGGTTCACTTTGTGGCATCATGATTCAATGAGCTGTTTATGTAGACAGTGCCCGAGTATGCAAAGTCCATAACAAACATCTAGCCTGACAGACCACAGATACAATAAAATGTTCACTTTCTTGCGAGGCTTTGTTGAATTGTGTCGTTGTGTGCATCCGTCTCAGGGGATGTTACGGCGCTGCCTCGTGGGACCCCCCTGTACGGCCAGCCATCTTGGTGGGGGGATGGGGATGCAGACGATGAGAATTCCTTCAAACAAGAAACCAAGTCATCCACGAAAAAACATGACAGCTCCACTTCAGGTAGGCGGCTGGGAAATTTTGAGTGATTTTACGCTTTGAGCCGCCGTCAAACGTACACACTCTAGTTTCTATTAATAAAATATGCAGAACAGAAAGGGATGGACATTGTACATGTACAGTGACAGCATCATATACTGAAAACACAAATGCTAGGAGAAAGCCAGGTGACTTTCACATGGTACAGCGAACTTTAGCAGTTTTGAGTTTGTCTTGGTTTGTAAAAAAACTATTTTTGTGATTGTACTACACTATACATGCATAGGAATTACATATACATGCTTTGTATTTGAATATACATTATAGGTTTATGTATTTTGTCTCATTCGTAAAATGATTGTATGCAAAATTCAATTTCATTATAGAATTTGTGTTCTGCAGGGTAAGTACTGCATTTAACAGTTTTGCCCATATTTGCTGTAGGTTTAAAGCATTCTTTGTGTGTCTGTATCCAAACAAAGAAATAAATGAGAATGCTGTATTGTGTAGTGACTTAGAGTTATCAGCGTACACTAATACTGTAACCAAACAGTATGTCATTTGATAGCCCACAGATTAAATATGCTAGACTAAATTAAATCATGCAGGGCTGAGTATTTTATCTCGGAAGTGAAATGATAGCTTAATCGTCTTAATGCCCACTGGCTCTGTTGTTTATTTGCTTTCGCCTGCATTGAAGGGCTGTTGTCCAGCTCGACTTTGTGTTTGCGTGTGACAATGTACAGCCAAGTGCACACAAAGGGCTTTTTTTCAGAGCACTGCATGTATGTCTGTTTGCTTACAATATGCTAGTGACCATTGGATAGGAGGGATTCTGTTAACTGGTCGCGGGGTAGTCAGAGTAACAGGATTAGAGGCTACACCAATAGTGGAACAGCTGAGTGAGGACAAAAATCAGTCTGTACCAGGCTGGTTTGGTGCGCGCCAGTGTAGTCTGAAGGAGTGGGGGGAGGTTAACCATAAACAAACAGTGGAGCAGACTGAAGCGTCCTCAAATCTCTCACCACATCTGGATGGATAATCTGACAGCATCTTAAAAAGGAAGACTAATGTTTTTCAGCTCTTTTAACAATCGCCTCTCTCCGTGCCGCACCGTGCATATTCCTCCGGATTTTGGCAATTTTAGCGTTTTTTTCTGTTGGAGTGACATTTGAAAAGACTGTCAGTTTGGAGTAAAGCTGTGCAAGCGTGGAAGGGTGATTTGAAACCCTAAAAGCTTTTCAAAAAAAATCCAGCAAATGGGATTGGCTACTTCAGTCATGGAAGTGGGTGAGTGGAAGGTATTTTGCCCTCTTGCTGCATTGGCTTTTAAAAAGACTCTGAATGGATGCTGTGCCGTTGGATTTGTTTGGTGAAGCAGCATACTCCAGGGCTGTGTATTTATATAGGTAATACTGACCGCAGCATCAAATGAAGTACTTAGAAGTGTCCTTGTTTTTAAAATACTCTAATCTGTGTGTTCACATTAGATATAGCAATTAAGGGGAAGTGAAAGAGAAAGCGAGGTTTAGAACAATTCTGTTTTAGTGTGTTTTTTTTCTCCCTTTGTTGCATACATGTGTACGTCAGTTAAGTTTAGTGTGTGTCCTTTTTCTCTTTCCCACTGAATAGGCTATGTTGTCAGATCCCCCCCGCCCCCCTTCTTATGTATTGTCACTCAAGCCGATTGGGTTACTCCGTCGCACCAGCTCCCCCTTTTCCTCCCAACACACACACTCACACACACTCAGCGTCCAAACAGAGCACTCTCTCCCGCTACGCCGCAGCAATCATTAGCTAATTCTCTCGTAAGTATTGCTCTCAAATCCGTGTACTTTGGCTAATGGAGCTGGTAAAGGGCTTTTAATTTGAGTTAACGGCTTGTTAGCCTGGCATCCTCTTGCCTCGCACTTTGCTTTGTTACCAGCGGCTACTTTAAGAACTGTTTGGTCAGTTAACTCTCTTGAGCTCTCAAAGTGTTTAAATCTGAAATGAGAAGTCACTGCATGTTCGGTTGTTTTAAATCACACCTTGTAGCAGATGGTGTTTCATCATAATGTCAGTTTTCAACTTTGCATGTAGTGGAGTCTAATAGAAAAATGTTGGTTTTGCAAGTTTATGATATGCCAACATAAAAATCCTGCAGCACATTCAGCTCTAGTTTGAACTAAATGCCACTAATCTAATTCATGAAACTCTGCTTTGCAGAAATAACTACTGATGGTTGTTCCCAGATCAACCATGTGACTAATGGTGACTCTTCTGTGAGATAGAGGAAGTTTACTCAGTTTATCGTAATTTCAGAGAAGGATCTAATGGTCATACTTTAGTTTTTCTTTCTTTTTAGTCAATTTTAGAACTTTAAAAGCTCCCTGAGTTCACATAGAGAACGGACAGAAATTTGAGCATTGTAGTAACACTGTTTTATCAAAGCTATAACCTCTATTTTGTCTTGTTTGTGGGGTATTACTTTCTCAGTCAGGTCATTGGATCTTAAGGATCATTGAAAGATTTCGATGTCAAGTACCTCATATTTGCTCTGTGTTTAAATCCATGTTGTAAATCCTCCCCAAATTGCAGAACAGCTTATGCTGGCAACCACTGATCATTTTAAAGAGGCAGATGAAGGCGGTGAAGTGTAGTGGAAAATTAAGCTTTTAATTCAGAGATTTTGTTTTTGGGAAGATCCTGCTTTGTCTCCTAAATCCTGAGGCGGCACAGTGTTATTTTATAAATGTATTACTTGTGAAAAAAAATCCCTAAAGTTGTATTTTTTTTTTTAAACTTGTGATTACATTCTGCAAAGACAGTTTCTGTTTCTTGTTTCTTTTGCTCGATTGCCATATGTTACTACATTTGCTCCCGAACATGAAGCAGATGGCCCCTCTAATTCCTGAAAGTATCATTTATCATATTTAGATCCCACAGAGGCTCTGTTTGTTAATTTGAACAGAGGAGAAAATAAGTGCTCCATATTGCCAATGCCCCAAACCAGGTTTTAAAGGGCTGCACCAGCACTTTTTGTCATGAGTGACAGAGAGTGGATGGAAAAACAGACAGAATGTATATGTACATCCTCAAAGCATACACGCAAATTGAATTGGTTCATATGGGGTCTGGCGTGACCTTTCACTTTTATTGCTTTCACTTTCATTATTTTTGACAGTGAGTCCCAGTATTTATTTGTGATGCTGCAGAATTGGGATTTTATGTTATTAAACTAATAAATGTCTTTACTACCTCAAGATGTAGACAGAAGCTGTGACAGACTGTAACTGCATCGACTCCTGTTCTATATCAGTAAAGATGAACTGAACAAATCATTCTTAAGACTACTTAGAAGACTGCAACTGGTGATTATTTTCATTGTTGATTAACATCTTGATTATGTTCTTGAGTAATCATTTAGTTGTTGATCTATAAACTGTCAGAAAACGGCAAAACATGTCGATTAGTATTTTCCAAAGCCCAAAGTGTCAGCCTCAGCTGTCCTGATTTGTCCATGAGCCAAAGTTGTTTGACTTTATTGTCATAGAGGAATAAAAAATCAGTAAAAATAAAAATAAAAACAGGAAATATTTAAAGACAAATTAGATTTTTTTTCTTAAAAATTACTCAAAGCTATTAGACGATTATCAGAAAGAGATGGCAAGTAGTTTTATACTTAACAACTAATCAATTAATTTTTGCAGGCCTACTCTACACCTCATATTTACTTTTTAGTGGAATTTCTACTTTTGTTTAGTTATACTCTTCATACAGAAATTATTTTGTGTGACCTACTTCAACTTAAAACACTTCAAGGTTTCTTTGAGCTTGCAATCATCAAAATTTACATAATTAACCGTGGCAATGTCTTTTCACATTTTCCAAACTCAGAGAGCAAAGAGGCACGTCGAGGGGAGAAAGCGAAAGAAGACGGCCTTCATGCATCCGCTGGCCAGGATTCTAGTTACTTTGAGATTCCTACCAAGGAGGGTCACATGGCCAATAACGGCATCCACGAGATTCCAACCAAGGACACAGAGGGTTCAGCCGCTCACAGTCACATCGCTACAGGTGAAGTCAAGTATATGTATTTTAATTTGTTGTAAATGAACGTACATGTGTTCCATTTGTATATTTATTGGGAATGGAAAGTTATGGGGTCCAGTTATTTCAGCTCTTTGCAGTTCATAATATAAGCGGGGGTAGTAAATCATTACAGCATCAATTTGTGACATTGCTAGTGGACTGTATTTACTTTGCAACTTTTGAGTGCCATCAAATTGGCCTTTGTGAAAAGTCTTTTATGGCAACAAGAAACAAGGCCACTATTTGTCTTGTGCAAACAGAGGTTGATTCTCCAACAGAAGTCATCAGCTGATTGGTTATATTTGCATAAATATTCATGTAGTATATATTTTTGTAAATTGATTATAGCAAGCAATTGCATGTACACATACATTTTTTCCTTAGCTAGCAACCCTATATTTAGTACTGACTGACAGTGATAAAACTGCAATGTCTGCTCCACAGCTCAAGGTCACGCCTCCTTCACCATAGAGTTTGACAACACTTCTCCAGGGAAAGTCACCATTAAAGACCATGTGTCAAAGTTCACACCCGACCACCACAGATCTCGCTCCAAGAAGAGCGGGGCAGGAAGCGGCGGCACGGGAGGGAGGGACTTGAGCACGTTGCAAGCCGCCATGATGGCGTCTGAGAGCAAGGTGGCTGATTGGCTGGCCCAAAATGACCCGACTCTGGTGCGCAGCGAGTCGACAGAGGACGACAGCAAGAGCATCAAGAGCGACGTCCCGGTCCATCTCAAAAGACTGAAAGGTGGACGCTGTTTTCTCTTTACATTTCTATGTCTGTGTTGTTTGTTTTACCGGAATGGTTCCTTTTTTCTTGATTATTTTCTCCTTAAAGGATGCTTTTTATCCTTCTGCTATAATATTCTATTTCGAGATAGTTTGGATTTTTTGAGATATAGTTATTAGACTAGAGTAATAGTTCTACTACCAGCTCTTATATTATAATACATTACAAACTGGCTGCGCTTGTACAACAAATTTTGTGCACTTCTGCCATTATCGCATTAGAAAAACTAATTGAAAACAGCAGAATTTAAAAAAACAGAAACATTTGGATGCTCACTTGAAGTGGTTTTTGAGTTTTTTTAAAAGGAGTTAACATGCATTGTAGGAGATGGAAACACTGTTTCTTAACAAATTCTGACAGCGAATGTTTAACTCACATGACTGATCAGCTGTTTCCACTTCTTTTGCTGTGGTCGCCTGCAGACAGCATGAAACATGGCTGAGAAAAGCTGACATGGAAGAATAGTTATAACGTGCCAATTTGAAAACAATTGCTGAAGCCTGTTTCTGTATGTCTCTCATAGATAGCCAAAGTTTTTTCTTTTGGCTTCTTGGTGGTCTGATTATTAGAGCCATGTGTAACATAGAGTACACCACCACTTTGTGACGACACTACACAGCCTCGTTTATTGACTGCAAAACAGAAACAAGCCGAACTTGCTTTTTTTATGATTATTGTTTTTGCAACATTTCAAAAGTATGCTTGGCAATTCTATTGAGCAGCTACTATCTCAGTTTTTCATTTCTCTCTTTATTTTCTGTGAGCGCTGGGCTGATTCTTTGCTTGGACCAGAGGTTGCTGGCTGTGGGAACCACGGAGGGATATTAGCAACTGGAAGAAAGAAATATTTAAACCCCTGTCTATTCTGCTACTGTTCTGACAGCCAATGACAAGGCTTAGCATATCAGCATAGTACGACCCCCCTTGAATTTCACTTCTTCACCATTTACAGAAATATTTCCCAGTGACGACACCATACCTTATACATCATGGCAGTTAGCTTGCCTACAAGGGCTTTACAAGTGGCTTTTGGTTTGATTTCTTCTGTTGTATTGCCAATGTAGACATCTACAGTAAATTTTTCCCTGTTTACCTCTCTGCGCTAGTTGCTATGTATCCTTAGGGTAATGTTCGGGAATGCTATGACTGTAAATTTCATGCTTCTCTGCATGTCTTTGTTCTGATTACCTGCAAGCAGCCAACTGCTAAGTAGGCTTGTGCTGCCAGGGGGGTTTTGTGGGAATGGATCTGACAAAGCAAGGCTATGTACGGCCTTGTGATGCCGGTAAAGAGAGTTTAGTTTTGATGCTATGCAGGACTCCTGTACACTACATGCTGGTCGTGAGTCAATTAAATGGAGGCCAATTTATGATGTTGTTGACATGTTGGGGCGGGGACCAGAAGACAGGAGCTGATGAAAATGGAAATCTGTGAGGTAGAAGGGGAAGGCAGGGCAGCTAATTCATTAGATGGAGTTAGTACAACATGCATGTCAACTGGTTGACAGAATGGCTCACCTAATGGATGATTACGTGACTGATTGACTGGCTGACGTCTGGAGTGCTGGACACTGCGGTCTTTCAAACTAGAGACGGACTGAAGAGCAAGGCTGTGCTTGTGACATGAGTTAAAGGAAACCAAGAATAACTTAAGGGAATAAAAGGGGTCAAAGAAAGGGTGGAGTAAGGCGGGAGAGGACACAGAGGGGTAGCTGGACAGCTGGAAGGCAAGCTGTCTTTTAAAGCTGGCTGTGGACGCATGATGTGTGAAAACAGGTACGTTGAGGAGATGGATGAGAGGGTATGGAAGCTGGCAAAACTTCACTGTAGCGCTGACAGCAGTGTTTGCAGCAATAGCAGAAAAGGTGACAGGACAAAGGGAGGCAATGAGGAGAGAGAGTGAGAGAGGCTTGTTGTCTGGACTGCAGTAAAAGCAGAGAGGGAGGTGGCGAAGGAAGCAGTTTTTGGTAGATAGTTGTTATAGTAACAGAAATGCAAATGATGGCAAGGAGAGAGAGAATTCCGACGTGCATTTACAAAGAGCCGAAACTAGCCGTGAACATCTGTCTGTGTGTTTGAAGGCTGCAGGAGCATGTGTGAGAATAGCTTTTCAGTGCTGGTTCAGGGCGTGTGTGAAGCATGTGCTGCTCACTTGCTGGTTTGTGTGGCTGAAATTCGCCGTGTCTGTGTCTGCTGCATGTGCGCGCTGGAAACATGCTCGGCACTGATCTGCAGACAAGCAGTGCAGCATGTGTGAGCGGAGGCAAGTGAAATGTGCTAAGGGTGTGTCATAGAGGTGCTCGGCAGAGAGAGCGGCAGAGGTTGAACGAGCAAATTGAGAGGAGGCGACTGAGCTAAAGCTTTTGATTTGCAAGCATCAAGGTGAGTCTGTCTCTTCTTGCTGTAAGGAGTCGTGCACATGATACATCTTTATGCTGTCATTTATTTTGAATATGAGCTGCCATGTGAGCATCGCTGCAACATCTGAACAGTCTTGCGTTTTTTTGCAAGATGTGATTCTTATCAGTGTCAGCCTGACAATGTGTGATCTGAAGTGCTGTTTAGATGGCAAGGATAATGTAGTGACTTTGATGAGTTCTTCAAAATTGGCATTAATTTGCAGTCGTAGTAAAAGCTTTGCAGATATACATGGGTGGGAATTCTGTTGTGTGTCTTTTGCTGTATTGTAAGCTCACAATACAGTTCTTTGTAGGTTTGTGGTTGCATGTTTGCTGGTCTTTCTGTGCAAATGTGCACGCATGTAAAGTAAGTGCATCCTTGTGCCGGGTGCTCAGTTGTGTATGTGTGCACGTGTGCGTAGCCAGCGGCAGAGGCAGAGGCCAGCTCCACTGTGAGTCATGGTGGGGCGAGCGGGACGGAGCACTGGACTCTCACAGACACCTCTGTTCTCCTCTGGCCCTGCCAAGGGCTTCTTTGTCTGGGTCTCACAGCATGAAAGACCTGCCTCTCTCTGTCTGCTTATCTGCTGATCTGCTCAAGCTACTGTAATGTGCCGCTGCTTTCTTCTTTCATTCCCTTTATGCTTTCTTTTCTTTCTTTTTTAATGAAATGTATGCTTTATTAAATGTTGAACAGTGATGAAAGACAGGAAAGTTGGAGGAGGTGGATGGTGGAATGTGACAAATGAGCCGCAGACTCAGAAGTATGCCCGAGGCAATGGAGCCAATGTGATACCCCAACGTAGAGACAGTACTTAAAGGGGTACTTCAGCAATTTAATATTTTACTCCAATAAATGTAGAAGACTTCTGAGACAGTAGCATAGGCTGTGATATATTAATCTGGGACCCCCTTATGTTAGACAGTCTTTCTGTTATAAATACTTTTAAACTGTGAAATCAGGGTTATTTTCTCAGACTTAATAAAGCTGAAGGCTGCAGGAGCGTGTGTGAGAATTGCTTAACACAGCCACGGAAGACATTATACAACTGATTTTACAGGCTGAGTGGCACTACCAAGTAAACTGATCCTCATGAGTGTAGAGCTCCTTTAAATACGCAGACTCAGTGTGTGATATTGATATTGTGATAGACTGATATGCTCTCTTTGTCTGAATTGGGCTAGTGTCACACCTTGACAGTTCCTGTCATCATTTTCCCTATTTCTACTGTAATGCTCATAGCTTGACTATCAGTGCAGATTATAGTAAAGATAAATCTAGAAAGACAAAAGTAAAATTTTAGCAGAGCATCAGACTTATCCTGGGTCACGGTATGTGGATAGTTCCCCAGCCAAACTACTGTTCTCCACTCAGTCATAGGCCTCCAGCAAGTATGAAGTTTTTGTTAACAAATGATTGTCACATACAAAAAACTATTTATTGTCATTTTTTGTTCTGTTTTTTGTCTCTTGCAAATCTAACAAATTGCTTCCTCAAAGTTATTAGGCCCTCCCTTATCATCACAATCCAAATTAGTTTTATTGGAAAGTGAGAAGTTTTATTGGTGATTTGGTACGTTACAATAAACGCTGACAAGTAGAGAATTTTTAATGAGGGGATTTAAAGATTTAAAAAAAAAAAAACAAGTGTTGCAAATCAATAAGTGTTCCAAGACAAAGAAGGAGGAAAATAAGGAGCAAGTGTTACCGTGTTGGCTTGAATCCAAAATGACCCCTCAGCAGTGCTGTGGTGTTCGGCTTTGCAACTAAATCCATGGTGTTAGTGTCAGCAGATGCTTAAAGAAATGCAGTTGGTCAAATATTAAGATAAGCACATCAAGATAAAAGGTGCTGTTACACTATAGCTGCAGAGGAGGGTGCAACCAGTGGAAAACAGTGCAGGAATAGTGATTGAAATATGGCATTTCTGTGAGTGTCATCCTGCTGTTTTTATTCAGATGAATGGAAACTATTTGCAATGATTTCACGAAAATGATCGCAGTCAGCTCAAATAGTTGCTATGAGGCAGTTGTGAAATAGTTGTGACAGTCCTACTCAGCCATGGAAGCACTTTGTCCTCCTTTCTCATGGACGACTGTCCACTAGTATTGCTCAAGCACTGTGGCTTTAGTGAAACACCAACACTTGGCTAACAGGAACATTACGACATACAGACATTATTGATAAGTTAACTCCTGCTATCTAGGATGTTAAGCAGTTGACAGATGTGGAATGTAGATTGTAGAGCAGTGCTATAATGTAGACCAGTGAGAAAGTATCAGAAAAAATATACCCCAGTGCTCTGGTTTACACAAATGATTGTGAAGTGGAAATATTTTCTAATGGTCTCTTCCACCAACTGTCAAAGGCTGACAGTTAGCTAGTTAACTGCTTGGCTGTGTGAGTGACTGTCAACTCTAATTGCAGTATACTATATCCTGAGCCCTCTCCAGTCTCTGTTTCTTCTCTTTCCTCCCATTTAATCCAGTTTCTTCCCTTTCCCATCCTCCCTCCTCTTTCCCCCCCACATCCCCCAACCTCCTTCTCTTGTTCAGCCTCCCTTTTCTTTCCCTTTTCTCCTTTCACCTCCCCTTCTTCTCCATCCCTAAAACCTCCCCCCCTCTCCTCCACACACACACACACACACACACACACACACACACTCTCACATCCAGCCCTGCTTCTCCCTCACATGTTTTCCTCCTACCCTCCCCCTCGCCTCTCTCGCTGCCACTGAAGTAGGCAGGGTCAGTAGTCGTGTGGGTGGCATGTCTGGATTAGCGTGGCACACTGTCTGCCATCGTACAATACTGAGAGGACATGCTGATTCAACCCAGACTGATCAGAATGTAGGAACTGCTGTCATGTGGTAGGTAAAGCCAGCATTGTGAAGTTAGGGTCTGCTTAGCTGAAAGTTCCTGGTTGATTTCAGGTTATATTGGTTAGCAAATCAATCGCGGTTTTCCATAATGAATGTGCTTTCAGGTGGATGTGGTTCTGTGCTGAGGGCTATGTTTGTTTTCTTCATGTATGTGGTTGCTTAATAGACTTCTTCACATTGTTTTACTGCACAGTGCTGCTGAATTGCATCTCCATAGATATGCATCAGTTGTTGTCTGTTGCTATGAAACAGTTGTGTACATATGTTCTGACATGGCTTTAGCAAGCTAATCTACCATTCTGCAGGTCATTAGTAACTGTAGGTTACAAATCCAAATATTAGTCAATTTAAATACCTAAATTGTTTGACTTAGTGAATCCTGTTCCAGGTGGGCAAACATTTGATTATAAATTCTAAGTGTCAGATGTATTTATGCAGTGTGATGTGGAGTATATTATATTGTTATTGTTTAAATTTGAGCACAGTCGTGACCCTGTCGTGTTTCCTTTTTTGTGTCCCAATAGGCAGCAAACATGAGGACGGCACCCAGAGTGACTCAGAGAACGGGCTGGGTTTGCGTTTCGCCAACCGTCGCCATGCCCTCGAGGAACGCCTGAAAGCAGCGCACAGCCACGTGGGAGGCGGAGCGGGAGGAGCAGGAGGGGGCAACGTAACGGTGAGCGGGAGCAAAACAACTGGCACCCGGACGGCCTTCATGATCGAGTTCTACGACGAAGAAAACCCTCGCAAGCGCAGATCGTATTCGTTTTCCCAAACTGCACCCCTGCTGGGGGGAGTAGCTGGCGGGGAGGGACTGTGCCCTCAGCCTCCCTCTCACCCCAAAGTGTTTAGCATTTCCACCTCTGCCTCCACGGCCTCAGACTCAGGTAATAAAACCGTGATTTAATGTCTACTCTTTCTATGAGCAGCTTTGTGTGCATTTCCGAAAGTAAATGTTCAGTTTGGAATTATGCCCTTTGAAAATAATAGGATATGCTGAGTTAAGTTATTTAAGTAAAAGAATTCCTCAAAGGCACCATTCTCAAGAAAAATGCAGTGACTTCTGTAGCACAATCCTCTGAAAGCATGGTGTGTGTGTGTCTGTGTTCTTATAACAGCTGTATTTCTGCACTGTGTGTACTTACCAGGTAAAGTCCCAGCTCCAATACCAGCTACAGTGACTGCAGGTGCCCCTACAGCTGCCCGCGTGCTCCTCAAGCAGAGGTCAGAGGACCCGAGTATAGGTCGGAGCTCAGCCAGTACTGGTCTGGCGACGGGTAGCCCCACCAGCCCCAGTGAGGACACCTCGGTCCTGGGCAGAGGAGGGGGTACAGCTGGAGGAGAGGGAGAGGACGACCACAGTGACAAGGGGACCTACACTATTGAACTGGAGAACAGAAACCCAGAGGAAGAGGAGGCCCGGCGCATGATAGACAAGGTGAGAAGATAGACATATATGCATCATGTGGGAACGTTTCTGTCTTTTTACCTCAGCTTTCACAATACTTGACTACAGTTTTTCATTTCAGTGATATGAGATGCATTTGGGAACCTACTAAAAGATTTTCTTATACATTAGTCTTTGCTGTTTAGAAATATAAACAACTGAGAAACAGCGAGAGATCGTTTTTCATTTTGTGATTCAGAGGACACTTAATTGTGAATTCATGCCAGAAGCATCACAATTTGTGATTAAAACAGCAGTTTGCTGACCTTTCTAAACTCTGCTCTGCATAGTAAAGCATTGTCTTTGAATCTTTAAAATTCCCAGTGGATGTAAAAAGCCCAAAACACTTTACTGCTTTTATTTAACAGTTCCTGATAATTAGGCACAGATATAGTCGGTTATCATCCTAAAAACCACAAACACAGAGAATTTTTCTTTTTCTATTTTGTAACTTAATAACCAACATAAATCAAATCATTTGGAATCTTGGGTCCAGAGCAGTGCTGTGAAGGCGTTACAAAAATACATTTGAGTAATTTACAAGTTTAATTGGGGGTTGCTCTGTTAACTCCAGTCACCCCAGCAGTCATGTGAAAGCAACAAAAGTGTCTCCTAGTGCTTTCTTTGCCAAACTGTGAGCAGAAAACCAGCTGGTAGAATGACAGGAGCATCATTTAAAGTTACGCTGCAGTAACTCTAAAGAGACAAATCGGTCCGAACACAAACAGACCAGAGCAAGGTTAATAGTCTCTTTATTACCTGCTTCGTCGGCAGTTTTAGGGTTAGCGAGTCTTTTGAGACCGCTTGGTGTTGTTGCCGCTGAAACAAAGCTATCATCTCTCCGTTGCCGTGCTTGACCACCACTCATCTGCTCCGTCCCTTTGGTAAACCTAATGCTTCTGTAATAGCCTGGAGAGACTTACTCCATCAAGCACTGTCCTGTTTTATTAAACAATACTCCAGGGATGCTGAAAAACCACCATCAATTTTCTGCCGCAGCTCCTGTCTTGTGGCGTTGTGCTCTTTCATGGTCACCGAAAACACATCTGATGGGAGGGGGTAGGGAGCAATACACTTAGAAAGAGAGTTCAGTTTTAGATTCAGGGCAGAATTATAGGCTCAGGCTAAAAATAATAGAAAAGCCAATAATTCTTTTGACCATTATCTCAAGTAAGTACTCAAAGTCCTTTCAGGAGAGTTTATGGGGCTTTTTAATTGACACCTACCAGATTCAGAAGTTAGCATTGGCAGCATTTAAACATATTTTTAGGAAGTGAAGTCGTTGCCATTGAGTTACTCCAAATCAAACAGACATAATTTAAACTTTGCTAAATGACATGTTATAGAGTCTCTTTAAGTGTTGTATGCAGGTGTTGTGTTTGAAGGAGCAGTGATATAATTAGCGGGATGTATTTCGAGTCAGTGTTAGTCTGAGTGCATTACATTCAAAAGTGGAAGTGTTGTTATGCTAATTCCTGTAATTAGCTGACACCCTAATTGGCACACTGCTCACAGTCTGTCAGCTCTCGCTCTCTCTTCCTTTTGTAAGTAGTGTGTCTGTGTATATGTGTGTGTGTGAGTGTGTGTGTGTGGTTTCTGGTTGTTGCCATGGTACTCAACTAACTAGTGCAGATCAATGCTTTAATTCAACAGCATCCTCTTGTGTCTGTTCACTTCACTTTTGTTCTTCAAGAGAACTGCAGAATAATATACCTTTATGCATTATATCATAAGAGTGTTTCGTTTTCAATATAGAGTGCAGTGGTACTCATGTTTATATTGCATACAGAACAAAGACTAAGTAGGTGATCAATACACACAAAATGTACTTAATTGCACAAGATTTGCATGAATTATACTTGAGTAAAATGTCTATCTTTTGCCACAGTATCAGGGTTTGTTCACTCCTGTTTTTTTTTTTTTACATACTTGTAGGTGTTCGGTGTGCAGCAGAACACGGACTCCTCTATTCTGTCAGACCTGAAAGGAGAAGGAAAAGGAAAGGAGCCAGGAGAAACCGGGAAAGAGGTAGAAAATTGCAGTGTACCAGCTTTTTTGTCTGCCAATTGTTGCACCTTGTTTTGTTCCCGTCTCTTCTTTTTCTGGTCATCCCGCCCTGTATTTGTGTCTTTCTTTGCCTCTCATTTGCTCATATGTTCACATAAACACGAGCATATATGTGATGTATCGATGTTGCTCAAGGTGGTGTATTCTTCACTAATTTCATTTTGATTCAGAAAATCCCATTGTAAAAAATAAACCCCAGTGTTTCATTAGACTTCTCAGCCCAGTGTAGTAAACCAGAAGTAGATTCATGGCTGAGTTTCATAATGTGAGTCACCGTCACTCCCGCGGCTCGACCACTTCACTCCCTTTGCCTGTTCATGGGAGTAGGCAAGTCCTCCCAGAGAATGACCTAGATCATGCTAAGATGAGGAGAGACACGCTCGGCCCTCCAGGCAATTTCACAAGAGAGATGAGCAGGGTGTATGAACACTGACAGCCTTTCTGTCTGTTCTATCTGTATTTTTGAGATTCAGATATATGTCTGTTTCTAGTTTAAACAATAAGAAAATGTTCAGCTTTTCTTGAAACGTTTTCTTGAGGACATGATGGTGTGGAACAGCTTTATTTTTGTTGTCATGTATGATACAAATACAGGGGATTTTCATCATATCATCCTTTTTACCCTCACAAACCAACATAATGTCTGTGATCATGGAATATAAATACTTGAGTGGCTTTTGGATAAGGAAATTCGTGCTCTGTATATTTATATTTTGTGCTGCCCTGAACTGCACTTTCTTACCGTTTTCTCAACCTTGTTTCCTTCTCTGCTGTTGCCCTCCACTCTTGTGTCATCTCAGGCTCTTCCTGGTGACTCGAGCTGGGTGTCTCAGTGGGCCAGTCTAGCTGCCAATCACACCAGGACAGATCCAGAGGGTTCGGGAGCAGAGACAGCCGCCTTCCTGGTCAAAGAGAGAGGTACATAGTTACTTGAATCTCAGAGAACAATAAGACTTGAGTATTTTAAATACATTTCTCCTTTTAAAAGCCCTACAATGTTGACGAATGTACAATACAATTTACAATGTCCTTTTAATGTATGTAAAAAAACAAACAATGTATTTGGTCACATGTTAATTTAGTTTGTCCTATGTTCTGTAGGTGCTGATGCCTTCGAGTCTGGTGCATCCCTCAGCAGAGGTGAATCCTCCTCCAGTCTGACCGACCGTAAACGCAGGACCCTCCCCCAGCTTCCTGTGGATGACCCCCGGGCTAAATCCACGACTAAAGCTCTGAGGTCTGAGATAGGGGAGAAACAGGACACTGAACCCCAGGAGAAAGAGAACAAGGGAGACGGGGAGTCCCCAACTCCCATGGAGGGCGCTGAGATGACCAGTAAACGGAAACAAAGCTCCACATCCTCCCCGTCCAAGGCTCCTCTCCGGACGGCTAGCAGCTCTGAGAGGAGGAAAAGGTCAGAGGAGAGAAAAGGAGGAGTCGCAGGAGAAGGAGGAGAGAAGTCTGGGAAGCCTCTAGTCCGCCAGGGCAGCTTCACTATTGAGAAACCAAGCGCGAATGTCCCTGCAGAGCTCATCCCACGCATCAACAGAGGTGGCAGTGGGCGCGAACGCAGTGACTCTGTGGGTAGCATGGATACTGCTACACTGCTGAAGGACACTGAAGCTGTTATGGCATTCCTAGAGGCCAAACTAAGAGATGAAAACAAACTAGACCAGAAAGGTAGTAAAACTGGCATCACCACTCAGGGTTCAAGTTCTGGCTTCCCCCCTCGGACTGACTCCATCTCTCCTGAGTCAGATGTGGACACAGCCAGCACAGCTAGTCATGCTGCTGGAGAAGCAGAGAAGAAAGCAGCTGGTGGCGTCCAAAAACGGCGTTCTCTCAGCAGCATGCACCGGGAGAAGAGCAATATGAGCACAGCCTCTAAGACCAGCGTCACAAACGCCAGCGCTCGAGAACGTTTGGAGAGGAAGACTAAAAGCAGAACAACTGAAGCAACGAGTCGGACTGAAGCACGTCGCTCTGTTCAGCCGTCCTCCGGCTCCTCCAGAGCTCGCCAGCCTTCTTTGGATCTCACTGATGATGACCAGACATCCTCCTTCCCCATCTCTGACATCCTCTCCTCAGACCAGGAGACCTACTCTGGACCTCTGGGACACGGGCGTGGTTTAGATGACGTCCTCCAGTCCAAACTCGATAGCAGGTCTGGTAAGACTTCCAACAGCGGTTCCTCCAAAACCAGCCGCACTCTCCAGGCAGCCACAGCCTCATCCCTGAACAAGCAGGCCGCACTGCCTCAGCCACGGCCCACAAGAGCCTCCCTTCTCCGCCGTGCCCGACTCGGGGACACATCTGATACGGATCTAGCTGATGCAGACAGGGTTTCTGTGGCTTCTGAAGTGTCCACAACCAGCTCCACCTCGAAGCCGCCAAGTGGTCGGAAGGGAATGTCACGGCTGGACCTGCTGGCTCAGCCACGAAGGAACCGCATTGGCTCCATCTCAGCACGCAGTGACTCAGAGTGTACTGTGACTCGGAGCTCCACCTCTTCATCCCGCCTGTCCGCTGAGACCGCCCTGCGTCTTGGTTTGCGCTCGTCAACACCCACAGAGAACAGGCTGACGCCCAGGATGAGAGCCAACAGCGTGTCCAAACTGAATGAGGTCAAGACAAAGACCACTACATCCGGATACTGCTCGCCCACAGGTGAGTGCCTCAACTGCATGTCTGATCTCCAGTTCATTCAGATTTCTAGGAAACAAAGAAAAGGAAAAGGAAAATTGTTAGTTGAGGTTTTTAACTTTATTTCATTTTGACCTGAAACTTCTCCACCATTGCATATCTCATCATGTATCAGTGTGTAAACATTTGTCTGTAAACTTTTCCACTGTGTTGTGATGAACTTGTGCATTGGTTTTCATCGTCCAGAGAGCTCTCGGCCTGAGCCTGCAGAGGGTGATGCAGAGGAAGAGCTGATGGGTACTGTACCAGAACCATAGAGTCTAATCAGACTGCGTGTGTGCAGTGTGTGAATATGTGTCAGACCTGGGTCACAGCAATAGAAGCTAAACCAAACTCATAAAATGAGAAACAGGTTAATCAGGTTAGCAACACAGGAGAAAATTAGATATCCAGCACAGGTTAATAGAAAACAAACAAATTTTGAATCTTTCTTTTGTTAAGGACACTTTATAGCTTCTCAAATTTTGCAATGAAATTCCAGTTTTGTTTGGAATATTTTGTAAGATGTAGATTTAAATTGTAGTTTCTCATGTTAGTCCATTGCATTAAGAAATGTCAATGGGTAAAGCTGAGCTATGAGGACCCAGCTCTAGCATATTTTGCGTTATTAACTCTGTGTCTCCTCCCTTAAATCCATTAAGTAGCGCTGTGATGACGGCCCAAATGCTCTGCTCTCATTTCACTACTATCAAAACATGAGCAAATGCTTTTGAAGTAGTGCTCCACCTTGTGGAGATTTTATCTCTAGACGCTTCCCCCCCTGTCCCATTTTACCCTGAAGCGCCTTACAGAGCAAGGTGTTGTCTCATCATGGTGCAGCTACACTAATGCAGCTGCTGTGTGACCATTTTAAGCAGCATAACATACAGTGTAATGACTCTGTCAAGATTTGTGTACCTTGCTGGATGCTAATGTTGGCTGCCTCGATGGAGAGCTTAACAAAGAAGAAGAGTTTCTTTTTGCTGCTGTTTCTGTTGTTTTTTTGTGTGGTTTTACTATCACCCAACATTCCTGCAGCTACCCATAATCAGCAACTAAAACCTGAAGTCCATACTAATAACCTTATATGCAAACAGAAAGAACCTCGTGTCATCTCTGATCTGTTGCCTGTAAATACAGATTTCTGTTTATCTGTTTGCAGCATTCTGATTTTGTAAGATCAAAACAGGATCAGTTCAGGGCTGCCTCAGTAACAAAGCCTCTCATGTTCCCAAGCTCATATATTAATTTCATGAATAAAATCTGTTGTAATAGGATAAAGTTCAGTAATATTGACTAAAAGATCGTGTTTTCCTTCCGTTACCACCGCAGTGTCCAGCAGCAGCAGGTGGAGACGTCTGCCGCCAGAGTATGGCTCCACCTCAGAGGAAGAGTTCGGCTCCAACCGCAATTCTCCGAAGCACGGAGGACGCTCTCACATGCGTCCTCACCACCTCGTCCCACACCGCAACTCAAGACTCGGTGCCACCACGAGCCCAAGCCCCGGTGGGGTGACGGGTCCGGGTGGCGTGGTTATGAAACACCGCATGAAAGAGCAAGAGGAGTACATCAGGGACTGGACAGCTCACAGCGAGGAGATAGCCAGGTATTGATCTGCACAGATCTGAACAACATCTGTTAAATAATATTAGAATTTATTCTTTCATTAACCTCCTGAACCCAAAGCAGTTTGTGGGTGTTTGTTTTTTTCCCTGTGGGCTCATTTTCACTGCAACTGAGCCAATCTTGGCTTCTTGTTTGTGCTCAGGAGTGGAAATTCTTTAGTTTCTTACAGAATCTGGTTAAATTATTGAATGGGACATATAAAATAAAGTGATTTTGATTAAATATTATGATTTTACGGCAAGATATCATTAGTTTCCCAGACAAAACCAAAAGTGACACATCCTTAGTTCAAGTTGAAAATCTGTAGAATCTTTGTTTTTGCAGTTTCTGGCTATAATTAACTCTGTAATTATGAAGTTCTTTTTTAAAAGAGAACATGCCTTACAAACTTGCTGATTGGTTTTTGGATTCAGAGGATTAATCTGTGTAATGTTTCAATGTGATGCTCTTTAATAATAGCTCATTTTGATGTATATGCATGTGTTCATGTAGATGTCTGTCCTGAGTCCTAAAGCACCCTGTCTGATGGTTAACAGGTTATTCCCCTGTGTGCGCAGGATCAGCCAGGACTTGGCTAAGGACTTGGCCATCTTGGCCCGTGAAATCCACGACGTAGCCGGTGAGATCGACTCGGTCAGCTCGTCCGGCACCGCACCCAGCACCACCGTCAGCACCGCAGCCACCACCCCGGGATCGGCCATCGACACCCGGGAAGAGGTAGGCCCTGCACGCCCCTCGCAGCTGGACATACAGGAGAGCATGAAAAAGGTGCCCGATTTTCTTCTTCTATTATTGCCTTACTGCGCTTCCATCGCACCTTTGCCATTCCTCCTGGGTTGCTTCAATAAAAATGGTTGCCTCTCTGCTGCTTCGTAGCTTTCATCTGCTGTGAGAGGTATTCATTTACTACACTCTCATCTGCCGCACTTTTATTCCTTTTATTTGCCCATTCTGATTTTTGCCATCAGAGTATTTACTGATTTTACTACTACAGGATTCAAATCTGCCATTCTTTGACAGAGCTATTAATTCTTTCATTTCTTACAAATTCTCACATCTTTACTAAACTCTGGTAACTAAAGCTGAAATAACACTGGCAAGAAAGTTTAGAATTTTACTTCTGTCTTCTCTTTTCTTAAATTATTACAATCCTTTCACATTCCTCCCCGTCTCCGTCCAGTTGGTGGATCGGGTGTTTGACGAGAGCCTCAACTTCAGGAAGATCCCACCTGTGATTTCCACCAATAAGGCGCCAGAGATCAACGGCAAGCCGGTGGAGCTCCGCCCTCGTGCTCCCGACACTCTGGAGCCCCGAGCTCTGAGGAGACGCACCTGGAACCGAGAAGACGTAAGAGGCAAACCCAGAGCGCATGACATCAAATGGACATGAACACAAAAGTTGACATTTGTCTTAACTGATTTGTTTTCCTGTGTGTGTGTGTTCAGGCGGTGTTGGACAGTCTGCTGCTCAATTCAGTTTCTCAGCTGTCCACCAAGATCCGACACTCTGTGGACAAGACAGCAGGGAAAATCAGGTGATTGTACTTTGTAATACTGTAATGTTCCAGCAGTGTGTAACAGTGTAATTGTGTTGCTTTGTGCAGACAAATCAATCTTGAATACAAATGTGTCCTCTGTGTGCTGCTCTTCTCCAGGATTTTGTTTAAGGACAAAGACAGAAACTGGGATGAAATTGAGAATAAACTGAGATCAGAGAGTGACATACCGCTCCTCAAAACCTCCAACAAGGTACAGAACCCGTCTGCACTAATAATATTTGATTAAAAGAATATTTAAGTATCATTGGGAGCTAATAGTTTTGTTATTTTCCTTCCTCTCTGCAGGAAATCTCCTCAATCCTGCTCGAACTGAAGAGAGTCGAGAAGCAGCTTCAAGGTAAACAGTCGTTGGTGTTTTGATGCAGCATCGATTTATTTGTCTTCTTGCATTTGATAGTTGAGGAGTGAATCAATAGTTGAGGGAAAGCAACAAAAATAGGCAAAAACTCAGAGTGCAGCTCAGCGATTTTTTTATATATAAATCTCTTTAATCCACAATATGTGACTTTCATTGATATGTGGGATGCTGAGGTGTGACTGATTGGGCTTCAAATCTAAAGTATTTCTCTCTAAGAAAATATTGACAAACAGTGAAATTCATTTTATCTACTCCCATCTGGTGACAATCTGTTTTAAAAAAAAATCTTGTCAACATCTCTATATGGTGTATTTTATATGCTAGAAGACATCATGAGTGAAATGAGCAGCTGACAACAAAGCAGTTTTTCCTTAAAACTTAAAAGTCTTAGAAACATAGATTCAGACTTCCAGGGTTTCATACACAACAAACCTAAGGAACCAGTTCTGCGAGCTTTTGGCATGGGGCTTTCTGTATTCTTCTTCTTCTTCAGAATGAGCTTGAACATGTATGGGTAAATTATTCCAATATTGCAATTAACCATTGTGTAGCACATAGTAGATTTACAGTGTTTGAGCAGATTTGTAGGTAGAAAGCAAAACATGCTGTTACATTTAAACCATTTTAGGATCAGAAGAGGTTATATTGATGGAAAATACTTCTAAAAAGTGGAACTTTCATCCACAAAGATAAATTTTTAGGGATTTACATCAACTTCAGCAGTGCTTCAGTATTACTAGGTACAAGTGGCCTTCATAAAGCCAATGTTTATAGCAGTAAACATGCATCAGATTTTACACAAAGCCTTCCACATGTGGATTTGTTACCTTCTTCCTTTCTCAGTGATCAACGTGATGGTAGACCCAGACGGGACCCTCGACGCCTTGGCCAGCCTCGGCCTCACCAGCCCTACGACCCCCAGCAAGCCCGACGTCGCCAAAACAACCTCCCCCTCCGCCACCAGCCCTGGGTCGGCGCCCCCAGCCAAAGAATCGCTGCCGGAGATCCTTCCTGGGCCTGGAGGCTCAGCAGCCCCCGCCAGGGTCCAGACTTCCTCTGCCAGCACGGAGGAGAACGCACGAGACACCAGCGTGGGTTTGGGGTTACCGGGGGTCGGAGGACGGCCCTTCAACCGCATGCGGCCGAGCGGAGAGGAGGCCATCGCACAGAAGTGAACAGGAAGCTTCCCCGAAGTTAAATTCATGTGAATAAACATGGATGGAAGTGCAAGTAGCCGGTGATCAGTGTTCACAACAGTGTAGAAACGAGTTTGGGGTTTTTTTTGGACAGAACAGCGGCCGTTCTGCTGATTATACCACTCTAGGATTATGGGTATAATATAAACATATTTAAGCAAAAGGCCGGAAATGAAGTGCTTCAACTGAACTATAGACTCTCTAACTGATGCATCATGGACATATCCTCCAACAGAAATTGACCCATGAATGATTTAAACAGACTGACAGTAACATTTCAACTTTAAACTGTTCATGCTAGCTGACGTCCTGGTGGGCTGAAGGCTGCCAGGCTGCTCTCTCAGTGGACAGATCTCTGTGGTTGTACCGTCTCCTCCACTCCTCTTGCCTTCTCCATGTGTCTGGACCCATCCTACACTAAGGACATGCCTTAAAACACATCCTCGATAGTAGCAGCGCAAACCTCCCCCCTCCTGTCCCCTCAACTTTGAAGACTTTCAACAGTACTTTCAGACGAACAGAATGCATTGTAAAATATGTTCTATTTACACTATAATGAAATACAACACACTGCAATAATTTATTAGCTCTAATTCAGTGTAAAGACTATTTCAGCAGCCTTAAGTAACCACCCAGACAAACCACACGGTCATAAATCCACACGCTTTGTTCCAGGAAGTGCAGATGTTTTATATATTTCAGAATTGTAACCGTCCATCGAACCATGTCAAGCTGATTTGTAGTGCCTCCCCATCTTCTGAGCCTCACCTGTTCCTCCTTCACCTTTCACGTTTTCGGTCATTCCTTCCCTCCTTTTTCTCTCCCAGTAGCTGGAAACACATCGTTAGCCACGGCAGTAGCATGTACAGGACAGAGCTGCAGGTTGGTGTCCATCTTACTAATACCGAATGGTGGTTTTTACTCGACAGTAACAGCCTTTGGGGAAACCAATGATAATATTCACTTACCAAAGTTTAACATGTTTCTTGATATAGTCATTTTCAAACAGTTAGAGCCATTTTGAAATTGTACAAACGCTGATGTTGCAGTTCATCTCAGTTCCTCTGCAGTTCATCTGTTTCTCTGAATGTCAGCACCCCATCTTTTTGTCAACAAATCAGAGATTCAAGAAGTGTCATAATTTTAAAGAATTGCTCTTTTAAATCATTTCTGATAGATGCTCTTTGGCCCAGCCGGTGAGAATCAGTGCCCTTAGCTTTTTGCTACAGTACGTCCACTCAAGTGTCCTATGATTTCCAATTGGCTTTTTTTTTTTCTTCCAGTCACAGGTGACTTCTTTTTTCAACGTGTCAAAAGTGTTTAAATACTTCAGAATTTGTAGATACTGGTATTGTACTTTTTAATGCTTTTGGATTTTATTTGTTGCCAACTAATGTGAGAAATGCTGAGCGGGAAAAAAGCTGCTAGGATTGGTTTGAATTCATGTGCTGTCAAAAAGGAAAAGGGCAACTCACTAGAAGGCCTTTTTGTGGTTCAAAATAAGTCGAACTGAAATGATTTTTAAAAATAAGCTCCTCCGTCTGGTTTATGAAAATTTGCTTGCAATGCGGCTTCATATCGGTGTACATAGAGAAGACGCGTTGTTTTTATTTCTACGACGAGAGGAGCACACGGAAACTGTGGAATTGCAGACAGTAAAATTAACCTCCTTCTCAGTGACATTGCTGCTTTTGTAGTTACTTAACGGGGAATAACCATTTTTCTGAATCTCTCTTCAGCGTATAGTCTGTGTTCTAGAGTAAGATGACTTAAAGGCAGTGTATTAGGACTTAGATACTCCTACCATAGTGAATTTAGGTACCAGAATACATGTTTCATTTCCTTCTCTCTATCCTGTACTGTACAACGTCTTTCAATGCCTCAAAGTGCCCATTTTAACGATAGCAGGGCATTGATTAAAAGAGGAAAAAAAAAAGGTGTAGTTGTCTAAAAAAAAAAAACAAGATTTCTCTTATTTTGCACATCGGATTGTGGTGTTTTTTTTCACACAGAAGTAGTAAAGAAGCAGTGAAAGGCTGCATCAAATGAGCGATATCACTTAGCTTGATATCAAGTGACTGCCTTGACTTCTCTGGAACTATTCTGTCTGTACAAACAAAGCCTCTAATTGTGTTTTTATTTTATTTTTTCTCCCGTGTTTTATCAGAAAAGAAAAAAAAAAAGAAAAAGAAATTAGGGGACTGTGAATGCTAGGTACATGTTTATTTTTTAAATTCTACATGTGTCATCTGATCAGTGTTCTTTGTATTTTTTTTCCTTGTTATTTTTGTAAAGAAAACCACCATTTTATTTATTTTTGTTTTTTTTGTTTTAATATTATGTGGATGTTTCATGCATTTTATATTTGTTCAACTATCTGCATTGGTTCTTACTGTTAATAAAACAGAGCCATTCACTTCTCTCTATTTTCATTTGATTGTGCACTAAAAAAAAAACACCGGTATAACAAAATACATCAACAAGAATCTACAGAATTTGCAAAGAAAATATCCAGCGTGAGGTTCTTCTTTAACACAAAACTGTATTCTCGTGTTGTAATTTTCATAGGATAGTTTTTTTTTTTAAACTAAAACACACAGGTAGATGAGGAGCCAGGAGTTATTCCTCCAAAACTGGATTTAAAAAGTGCTTTTTAAATCAAAGAGCTCTGTGGCTTCCGTCTCTATTCAGAGCTGAATTTCTGTCATTCTCCCTGAATAGAAGTGAACCTTTCTACTCTTGAGGCCATCGATCATGTCTCAACTGAAAATGCAAATGACTCAGCTACTCTTTTGTGATGCTTGAACTCTTGCTGAACATTTGCATGCTCAACAATCTTTTTGCAGAGAGAAGTGCCGACCCTTGACTTCACAAATGAGGTTATGGTTTCATTTGTGAGCATATTCAAACTACAGCATCAACTAAAGTCTGTGCTTTAAGTGATGACAGATCTAATGTTGTTTTACAGTAAGTGCCTGTATTATATCTAGACCAGCGCAGGATCGAGACATCCCAACGGCAGCAAGTCTCGTACGGCGGACAGACCCGTGAATTCAGATTCAGCGACAGAAATTCGATTCCTCCTCGCAGCAGGACCAGTGGGCCAGTTCCGTCTTTCAATTGTATGCTTTCGAAAGGCACCGAGAAGAAAAGAGCAGCAGAGCCTGAAATCCAAGTCCTGACGACAACCTGCTGCCTTTCTGTTTAAAAGAGAAAACGCATTCACCGGCCCGGTCTAAGGAATAAAGACAAACAAGAGTCTCCGTTGTTGTGAAGTGCATTTTATTACCACTGATGGATCTCCAGGGTTTTGTTCAACTTGTTTCCCAGGATGAACTCATTTAGTCCAAATTTAACAGTACTGTATTTCAGACGACAGCATTGAACATGTATGGCAGGGTGGTCTGTGCTAAGGGGGGGCGGGAAGGTTAGCCGGGGGGCCACCCCATGGTGCGTCCACCCAGGATGTGGATGTGGATGTGGTAGACCGACTGGCCTCCATCCGGCCCGTCATTGACGACGATCCTGTAGCCTTTGGACAGACCGGCGTCCTGAGCACACTTCTTTGCGACTATCATCATGTGGCCCAACAACTACAGAGACACAGTGAGGATTAATAAGAAGCTGAACACACACAAAACTCCTGCTTTAAAACAGTACTTAGATAAAGTGGCTGTAAATGGTTCCCTCTGGTGGTGACGGACAGAAAGCTGCTCGACAAATCAATAACACAACCACACTTACTGCGGCATCGCTGTCCTCGGCTTTTGACAGCTGAACAATTGGCTTTTTTGGGACGACTAGGATGTGAGTGGGAGCTTGAGGAGAGATATCAGGGAAGGCTACGCACTGAAATAGAAACAACAAACCAAGCAGAAGAATTAGTCTGAGCAGAAGCATCGTCATAGTATTACGAAACAAATGCAGACAGTGACTTCCACTTAAGTTATTTATTGGCTCGAGATGTTGTACACCTCATTTACTTCACATATACAGAGATAACGGCTACAGCATGATGACCTGAAGACTGCAAACACTTCACATGATGCCTGTTGTCAGTAGAGCTGCAATAATCAATTAATTGATGAGTTTGTCAGCTTGAAAATCTTGGATGTGTCTTTTAAAAACTGGATAAATACACACAAATAACTAAACTAGTCCCTTATTCGATTATTGTCAACTATTTTGAGTAATTGTTAAGACAAAACTACGCTAAATTCTCTAATTCTTGCTTTTTAAATGTGATTATTTTCAGAATTCTTTACTTGTTTATTTCAGTAACCTGAATATCGTTTATGTTGTGAACAAGCAAGACATTTGTGGACTTTATCTTAAAATCTAGGAAACGTTTATCAACATTTTTGCACCATTTTCTGACATTTTGTAGACCAAATAACTCAGCGATAAAGTTATCAGCAGATGAATCAACCATGAACATCATTTTTAGTTGCAGCCCTCATGGTCAGTATGAAATTGCTTCATTAAAAGCTGCTGTTGACTATTACTGACACCACACTGACCAACTGCATCTTTGTGTTGCATTCCAGGTATGATGCCACACTGTGTAATGCACATTTCACTCATTTAATCAAGACAATAGCTGCAGTTAATAGTTGGAAACGTAAAGTAGTTTCTAAATTTAGGCTTGCAGTAGCAGTTTTTTAAGTGTGTGAACGCAATGCAGTAAAGCCTGTTTGACATCTGAAGATGTTAACTGCAGGGTGTGTTTACCAGTTTGCCATCTGATTGCAACAAGCTCATATTTTTATTTGTCTTGGTGCAAAAACACACAAGAGATGAACACAATCTGTGCAGGTTGCATATTAAAAGGATGTGTTAGCTGCAGGCCATGCGGACCTTGTCCCATCCTCCCTGTGGAAATCCAACTGTCTACACGCCAAGTGGCAGCAAATGTGACAGAAGCTACGACTTAAAGATGCAGAACAGAAACTAAACGGTGCACAAGAGCCTGTCAAACTCTATTGGAAGTAGTTTTACTGCTTCTTCTGTCTCCGTGCATTATTTCTGCAGTTTGCATGTTTGCATTGCAGCATAAACTGGTTTCTTCTACTAGACAACCTCCACATAATTTACTTGTTTGAACATTTACGAAACTGTTTCTGCAAAGCTAGCTCCCAGCTAGCATTAGCTAAACGTCTGCCGCAGGGAGCCGCCTGCCCCGTTACCGCTGAGTACTGCGGCTTCTTGCGCCTAAATGTGCTCCTGAGCGTAAATATTGAATACTTACCAGGTCGTCTTCATAGAGAAAGTTGGCAGGGATCTCTTTGCGCACGATTTTGCCAAATATCGTGTCTCCGCCCGGCTTGGCTATCTGCGCTTTTTCCGTTTCATCAGCCATGTTGGCGCAGACGAACCGTGGATCCGTCAGCGCTGCTTTTGGGTTTGGAGAAGCAGCGCTGGACGCTCATTGGCCAGAGAAACGCGTCATTCCAAGGTCTGCGCTGATTGGTCACCGCTGCTTGATACGTCTCCTTACGTCGGAAGTGAAGCACAAGAAGTCAAGATGGGGACTCGTTTGAAGGTGAGGATTTGATCTGATCCTGATTTTTCTTATTAATATTATTAAAACAGTGATTCTTTTACGCTGTTTTACCCGATTTCCCCCTAGTTTAGAGGGTTTGCTTGTTGTATAAAGTGGAAAGAGAAAACTGGAAGATATTGCTAATATCGTAAACAGCTGCTTCAGTTCAGGTGCTGAAGTTACTGATCGCTGACTGTTTGTGTACATGCAGGTTCTAAGCACGTTTAAATCACTACACAGAACAAGGATGGCTGTGTTCAGAGATGATGACAGAGCACTGGCAGGTGAGTTATGTGGCTGGTTTGATGCTAAGATCTGGGACTATATCTTGCTTTGAAGGACGATGTTTACCATCCATGCTCTGCAGTCATCACATGCAACTTTTCTTCCACTTAGCTGCAAGATTAAAGATCAACGAGGAGTTCAAGAAAAACAAACATGAAACGTCAGAAGAAAATATTGAGAAGGTACAGTGTCCATTTCTCATCTGCACTGTTGATGCCATTTAATGCAAGCATAATCAATTAGACTGTAAATATTGTATCTCTGTTTTATCTCTATTTGGATAGACAGTTTGCTTAACAACAACAACAACAACAACAAATCTTTTGGTGTATTTTGTGTAAAATCTGTAAAAGAGAAATGCCCATTTAGATCTGTTATGTCAGCTTTGAAAAACCTCTTCAGTGTGATCAAATACTGTAGTTCAGCCACTTTTCAACCAACAGCAACATTGCAGAGTCATGTTAACATGCAAAATGTCAGGTGACCTGATAGCCAAGTGGTTAGATGGTACAGTGCACACCACACAGGCTACAATGCCCCCAGCAACTGAACTCCTAGCCAGTTGGACCTTTGCTGCACGTTATGTCCTTGTTCTTATCTAAATAAAAGCAAAATGACACAAATACAAAGAAATTGCTTTTGGACTAATGCTACATTTGAATAAGGATATTTAATATGTTTGTGCCCAGTTGTGTGTTTGTATCTCCAGTACATCCTGAAGCACTCATCACCTTCTCCTTTTACAGATGATCAAAATGGGTTCAGACGTGGAAATTGTTCTTCGAAACGCTGTCATGCAAATGGAACACGTCGGAGAAAAGAGGCTCTGTAAGATAACATTTTCCTCTCATGTCTTCTGCTAAATATTCTAGAAAGTGACATGTGCATACAGCAATGTCTCAGCAATCATAATTTCTCTTTGACACATTCTAATGACTTTTAAAACCACGTGTAAATTTTGTCTTTTTCTTTCTCGCAGTGCTTCGCCCCAGAGAAGACCTTCTACTAGACAACGTACCCTACTGTGACCAACCCCGGACAAAGTCATGACACACCATCTGATTACATCTTGTGCATCAGGAGACTCACTATCATCCATTCATATTCAAATGAGATTTAAATGATTTGTCAAAACAGCATTTCAGATTGTTCAGGATCACCTGAGGCTCCCACATGTTTCCATGTCTTGCCTCTGAGCTTGAGGCTGCTATGTTCATCTGTTTGAGGTACTGCAGTACTCTGGGAGGGGCTGGGGGATGACAGCAACCTCTGTTCCTCCACCGCCAGCTTCTTCCTGTAAGCACTGATCTCCATGTCCAGAGCTAACTTGACGTCTAGCAGGTTCTCATAGTCTTCCAGTTGACTGTACATTTGGCTCATCTTCAGCCATTACTGCTCCTTCTGACTGAGTTTCTGTTGCCAAACCTCCTGCTCCCTGTCTAGAGTTCTCTCCAGCTCCTGAAAGAGTAAATACCTGCTTTTGTTTCAGTGAAGATCTTTTATTGTTTATTCAGATTCAAGTAGTCTGTACTCTGGATGCAACAAGTTAATGCATTGTATTTTATCAAATGGAATTGTAAATGTTTTCTGTTTTCTGCAGCTTATGATTCAGTCAAACTAGGGGAAACATTATTTTGCCATTACTGGGGAAGAAAAAAAAGGTGTTCTGAGGTGTGTTCTCAGAGCGTCCCACATTTCATTTGAAATCACCAAAAACAATGCTTGATACAACCAACATAATGCTGAATAATTTTCCTCTTTAAGATCTAACAATATGGATGAATGCATATGCAGTCAAAAATATTTATCACATTTTACTGGACTGATTGTTTGTATTTGCCACTGAATGTGAAATGTGTCAGTAATAAAGTTGTGACTCTTTAATCGAGGTTTTCAGGACAATATGGTATATTATAAAAACAAGATATGTATCTTCAGACACGTGCAACAGATAATGACTACAGTGTAGTGACATGGACATTTATATTTCTCTTATTTTTTCCTCTTGTCTATATCAATGCATTTCCTGAATTTTGGATAAAGGAATAATTAAATGAGAAAATAAGGTTGGTGCGGCTACTAAATGATTATTTTGTGACCATTAAAGACAAACACGACATGTTCTTTAAATACAAAAATATTCAACTAACTTGATATTGTCATTAAGCGTCGATGAAACGGTGCTATAATTGTTTAACTTTCCGCGATACTATAAAAGTGTCTTTATTTTGGAGTTACCAGTGCAGGCGTCAAGAACCACATTTCCCACAATGCCCACGAAGAAGTTCTAAACGATGACGACATCAAAATGCGCCGTTACTCTGGCAACGTTTGTAGCGGTTTACTCTCCCTTTAGCTCGTTTATCAACTTCGTAGACAACTAAATGTGATGCCAAAATTAAGGTAAGAATCGGTTCTCCTGCAATTTTCACGTCTGTTTGACATTATCACAGAAATATAACCATGTTTTATTCGAACGACCCGTCGCTTTTGTTTTGCATTGGTCAGCTCGGACACACTATGGGAGCTGGCCGCGGCGGAGGTCCACAGTCGGGAGAGCGGAGGCGGAGAGGAGGACGGAGGGGAGACGGTCAGCGAGAGGAGCGTGTTCCTGATGGGGAGCAAGGCTGGGGTGTGTTTACCGGGGTGCCACACCGAAAGCAGTACATTCATTGCTATTCTTATCAAGTTGTAGTTCGCTACACACGCTATAGTGAGTTAGCTCATGTCTGCTTCTTTTTCAGGGTAAAACGTCCATTCTGCTCAGATGCCTCGACAGGTGTGTGTTTTAAGGCAACTCTCATCTTTTGTCATGATAAAACCAACTAGGCTCTTAACCAGCTTCATATTTTGTGTGCAGACTAATGAAAAACATATACCAACAATGTAATTTAACTTTCCAGATGTTAACAATAACAGCTTTGAGCATAGAAAGTCCACTTTATAGCTCACAAAGCTTTTGTACCACATCTCACTGTCTGTATTCTTCAGAGGACAGAGATGATGGCATGCCACCTTAGCCACTTCCATTTGCTAGAAAAGATGAAACTGAAAGCACAGGAAGCTAGTAACAGGATATTCTGGTGAGACTGTGTTGTTACAGGACAGTAATACAGTTTTTAACTCCACCAGGGATGAACCGTCCAAGCCCACTCTGGC
>NW_007578607.1:285643-292557 GCF_000690725.1 Stegastes partitus
ATCCCTGTTTTCTATTGTAAATGCTGCTGAAATGTACAATGTGTTTGCTATTATAAATTATGTGAAGCTTGCATAGTTAAACTGATAGCCATGTGGTTTCGTCTTTCAGCCCAAAGACATAGCCCACATATGGGAGCTGGGAGGAGGGACGTCTTTGTCAGACCTGGTCCAGATCCCCATCACTCCTGTCAGCATCAGGTACCTCACTCACATTCATCTCTGAGGACTTGTAGTCTCATTCACAGTTGTGTTGTTCGGATAATAGGCAATATTTGACATCTTTACAGTGTGAATAATTGTTTTTGTTCAGACTATCACATGCATTTTTAAAATCAGTATGGCTTTAATGGCAGTGTCATACCAGTAAAGGAAGGGTGTTTTATTTTTATTGCTTCAGTGTCACACCTTCAGTTAAATATCCTGCTACAGCATCCTTCTTGTTTCCCAGGTCTCTCTCTGTCATCCTCATTCTGGACCTGTCTAAACCCAATGTTCTGTGGGGAACCATGGAGAAGCTGCTGCAGGCAGCACAAGGTCAGCTGGAAAAAGTGTTTTCTCAGTCACAGCAAGCAGAGAAGTCCAAACCTGGAGCCAAACACCAGACGCCTGCCCACTCAGCAGCTCGTGTCTTACCTAAAGACTATCCTGTAAGACCTCAGCTTGTTACAGTTGCCGTTTCATGTGTGAACTTTATATCGGACCGTTATGTGAAATGATTTTTAGTTGTGTGAACTACTTACACCTCAGGGTCCTACAAAGTCTTACATGTCCCAAATTCAAATAAAAATACTACCAACACTAAACCAACATGATGAACACAAGCTTATTAATAGAAGGAAACAACAAATCTCACCTCAAAGTGTAAACAAAGTCAAAAGAAGAGATGAGAACAAGATTTTTGTCGATAAAGAGCTGTTCCTTTTTCATCAATGTAAGCTATTGCATATATCCTGAGTTAACTGTGAGTCTGTGTTCAGGACAGAGAGCTGATCAGCCCCTTCCCTGTTCCTCTGCTCATCATTGGCAGCAAGTATGACATGTTTCAGGTAAAACACATGCTTCAGTGCTACATTGTCGTTGGTCTCTTAATTGACATATTTCAACTTCTTATTTGCGCACTTTAAAAGTTTTTATTTTTTGAAGACAAAGAAGTTGTTTTAAAGCTTTGTGCGTATACAATTATTAATTTTCTTGTTAATTCCTGCTGTAATTTGTGCAACACATTCAGAGTTTTTCCATCTGTGTTGCAGGAATTTGACTCTGACAAGAAGAAAGTGGTCAGCAAAACACTGCGCTTTGTTGCCCACTACTACGCTGCCTCTCTTATTGTGAGTATGCTTTTACTTTACAGGTGGCATGTTTACATCTATCACAGGTTTTGATTTAAACATACTGCAGTGTGCACTTTTTAATGTTCTCTGTTGCATTTGCTCACTGAATTCAGTCAGACAGTTACGTTTTCTGTTTTTGTGTCTGATCTCTTCAATAGTTCACCAGCATCAAATCAGAGAGTCTTGTGTCAAAAACCAAGAGCTTCTTCTCACACCTGGCTTTCGGTTTGGACAGAGGGTAAGGAGGATAACACAACACTGTGCCCTAAGTAGTAGTGAATGAGGTCTGGGACTGGCATTTTAGTTATTTTTAGAACACAGTTATTCCAATACTAGCACTAATACTTGGTAGATTTCCTAGTTTCATTTCAGATTAGGACTCTGGACTCTATTTTACAGGATCTTGAGACATTGTGGGATTAACATATGCACTGTATTTACAAGAGCTTTTCAAGAGACACCTCCAAATGAATATATAGTGGTAAATACTCTGAGTAGTCTATTTATTGGGATCGCCTGGCTGAAAGTAGTGCAGTCTAATACAGCAGTCTTGCAATTATGAATGTCATAATGTTCAATTTTTGTTGAAGCAGTTTTAGAGAGGTGTTGATTCAACTGCAGAATCATGCTGAATGCTGTAGTCTGCTGTTAATCGCTGTTAGGTTTTACTGCTGTATACAGAGGGGTTGCATATTTAGCCTACCCGAATGGATAGAAATGGATAAAGAGCATAAAATATGGCAACAAACTACGTTTTGTAAATGTTACTCTGCTGTTGGTTTAGTGATGTAGTTTTTTGTGTGTTTTTCTTCTTATTCTAACATTGTAATCAGGAAAACTGTGTCGTGTGAGTCCAACAAGCCTCTCATCATTCCAGCCGGCTCTGACACCTTCAGCCAAATAGGTGAGAACGGCGCCACACAGTGATCAAAGGCAGTAACGCATTTAAACACGTGCTGTGTTATAAGACATACACCAGATTTGGAGCTACTTTTTGTTTTGACATTTGCTGACATGAAAAAGATCTGAGTGATATTGGTTTTAAGATAATTCTCCTACTAACTTAGGCTCCCCTCCCTCTGCTGATGTGGACATAACTTCTCTGCATGCAAAGAACCCAAAGGACCTCTGGAAGAAGGTGTATGAGCGTGTCTTCCCTCAGGAGGTAGTTCAGTCTCTGGAGACACTTTCATCTCCATCAGTTCTGCAAAATAACACTGATGTTTTGGATAGAATGCTTTATTTCTTTTTATTATCCACGTTGACATGAATATGGACAGTTTTTCTGTTTTCTTCGTTTCTGATTGTCTGACTGACTTTGTCGTTGCAGAGTACCAGTGAACAGAAGGAGCTAAAGGATCCAGGCAAAGACCCACAGTACAGTGAGCCTCAGATTGATGCCATGAGAGCCCAGAAAGACCAGGTAACACATCCTCACAGGTTACATTCTGGTAATATGCTGACAAAGCTCATGATTCACCTAAGATTTTTGACAGACTACATTAGTGCAACCAGTGTCATGACCTATAGGTATTGCTTTTCTAAATTTCTGTTCTCTTGTCTGTGTTTAGTGACTCTATGGTTTGTCCTTAAGGGAAAGCGTAGCAAGTATTTATGAAGATAATATAGACTGAGACTGACTTTGTCAATCCCAGAGGGAAAGTCAGTTGCTACAGCAGCAATATTCAACAAAGGGGTAAACAAAGCAAAAAGACAACACAGAATATAGGGTAGGGTATAAAATGAAGGTAAAATAAAACAAGATAAAAATATAGAAAATATAATATAGAAAAAGTCAACAAATTTACAAGAATATATGAGAGAGATACAGAAATGTGCAAATGATGTTGTGTTTAAATTAAAGCATTAAAAAGTCTTATTGCTGTCGGGAGGAATGACCTCCTGTAACCTTCCTTGGAGCAGCAGGGTTGTATATCAATATATCTATGATATTGAGATAGTCTTTCTCGTTGATAAAGAAGTTAGCTTTAATGACAGCCCAACTTTTCATCATTGCTTGTATAATGTGGCTTTTGTTTTGTCACTGCTGCTTTGTCTTAAGACATCCTGACGCGACAGGCCACGAACTATATGCTCCAGAGTGCCAAAGTTTTATTTATTTTTTGACGTTTTTCTGCCTTTATCTTATTGGGTATGGAGAAGGAGACAGAATGTAGGGAAAGAGAATAGAGGAATGACATGCAGGGAATGATCCAGCCAACCAGGAGTCAAACCAGGGACTACCTGCTCAGGACATTTGCATCCATGTGGTATGGACCTAAACAGGCCGCCTAAGAGTTTAATAATGATTTAATTTCTTTTGAGAGAAGTTTATATACAATACAAGCACTCTACTTTTGGTTTAGTGAATCACATTAAAACAATAAAGTGGACACAGTGTGCATGTTAAGTCCTTGTGGGGTACAGGTGCATTCCAAATCACACACTTTTATTTTTTCTTCAAGCACATACTGCAGCTGCCCTCACAAAGTATGTACTCTTTCATGCAGTATGCATCCAACTTGATCATGCTACTTTGTCGTCATTATGTGTCTTAAGCTTTGATTGTCTGCAGAGCGAAATAAGCTGCCTGTACGGCCTCATTGGCTCAAGCTTCTTTATAATTATGCAGACAACGCAACTTATATAACATAACTGCACAGAGGATTGTGGGTCAGAATGTCCAGAAAAGCATGTTAGCTTGCACACACTGAAAAATCCAGCCGTTGTAGTGTGACATCCAGGTGTACTAAATCTTTTTCTGGCATGCTATATAGTATGGTAGTATTAATGTTGGAAGGCTCCCAATGTCCACACACTCACATTTTTAAGCGCTCAAATACTTATTGCAACATTTAAACTGTGAAGTCTTCATCAGGCCACTCTGAAATATGCAATCTAATACAACTCCTCTGCTACGATTTCTACTTTTTTGAAGCTTCTACATTTTCACTTTTGGTTGATGTTGTCAAAAAGGTAATCATTCTTATTCTGTAACAATAGTTTTCTTTAACAGTTTTCTTACTAGGGGATCACATGATGAGGTGCAAAATCTTTAGTTTTTCTTTTTACACACAAATGAACAATAAAGAGAAACACGCAGAATACGCATTTGGAGAAACCACTCCGTCTTATTTCTAGGTGTTGGCACCAGGGGGAGACATATACAGTGAGGAAGTTTCTCACTCCCTCTTACATATGTTTGTACAGATGTTTGCCTGATGAAGAGACCTTGAAGATTTAAATGTCATAATAACTATTTGGAACCTGACAAATGTCAGTGTTCAGACATCCTGTCTTTTGTCATGTGAAGAACATAAATGGATGCTGTTCTATTGGCCAAACTAAGTTGAATTAAATATAACTTGCACTTGTTGAAGAACCAGTGCTCCTTCTTAAACAGCCTTTGTGAGCTCAGTGCTTCTGTCCCTGAGACAACCATACGGTTTTGTTAGTTGACACATTACACTCCCCGTTTTTCCACACATGCACCCACTTACACTGTGGAACCTAGAGACTACACATGCCATTCTTAATTTAAATCCCATTATGTTATTCAAATAAGTAATTCTTTGATTTTCTTGGTTGTGTGCATCTTCCTTATTTGTCACAGACGTCAACTGTCGTGTGCACTCTGCTCCACACTTGTGTTAAACCAGGTTAATGTTCCAGAGTAACCCTTTGTCCTTCAGTGGCCCGTGTGAAGTCATGTTTCAGTCATGATCTCCTTAACAAGCGGTAATATTTCTCGAGGCCATAAACTCAGAGATTAGTGGTCTTCAGGTCAGTCTGTCCTTCTGCCACTCTGGCACTTGAACTGCAGTAACCTGTTGGTCACACGCACAAATCACACACCGTTATCTGTGACTGATGCTTGTGAACTGGCTCTGCCATTGGACGGTACATAACGTGATACAGCCTGAGCAACCAATTAGAAGAACAGGTTAAAGGTTTATCCAACCTGAGGCAGACATACATTCATGTCAGGGCCGACTGTAAACTGATAACCATGCTAAATATTCTTCTAATCCACCTGTTTGTGTACCCTTGGACTTTCATTTATTATTGCATTTGTGTCACACAACTAAGTATCTGTTTTCCCAGAGGTTAAATTATGGAAAAATCTTGTCATTTTACAAAATAGGCTGGTGTTTTGACGGCCTTTCTAGGATCTGGGTTAAAGATTTCAATTAAAAAAACATTTTTCAGTTGCTTCCACATAAAACGTAGAAGCTCGAGGTGACATATCTCCTTATTATAGAGGCACAATCTGAGACCGGTTGACCCTGTGAGTTCTGTGTCAGAAAGCTTTGCAGAGAGTAAGTAAGAAAAGTCTAAATGCATCATATTATACATCGTTTTAAATTAGTGTTCAGTGTTTGGAGTCTCTGCAGTGTTCATCTAAGTGCATGACACGTCGTCAGTGTTATAAATGTGACGTTATCTGTGCCCTGTGTCTGCATTTGTTTCTGCGGAGGATAAAAAAAACCTTCATGTTGAGCTTGCGTACATTTCTGCCCTGTGGAGTGTGATTTGGTAATTATGTTCCTTATTCCCTGTCATTCTGATTTCTCTGTTTTTTAGGAGCTGGAACAGTATAAGAGGAACGCAGCAAAGTCATGGAAGGGACTGGAGCTGGAGACATGAGACATCAACTTTATTAAACACAAACAACATATCATAATGTACATACAGTATCACATTTGTATTATTTATGTACTACTACATTATATTGCTTTTGTGTTATTGCTTTTGTGTTATACATGTATACATCCAACTTTGTAATTAATGCAACTTTTAGTTAACAGAAAGACACTGTTTCTTTTATATCAATAATACAACATGTTGTAGAAAAATAAAGGAGTTTACAACTATTACAACAGACATCTTTTTAAAGTAGCGACACTTTATAGTTAGTAAGTGAACAAAAAAGTGACGCAGCCAATACACAAGCAGCATTTATAGTAGTTTAAGCTCAATGCTACATGCAGTTTACAGTATGTGTAGCTGCTGGGAAGTCTTAAAAACAATTAAGTTTTCTTTGAAAAGGCAATAAAATATGCAAAGCTGCAGCAGACTTAAATGTAGAATGTGAGAATTAGCGTGTTTCAAACAGGGAGCCATGTGAGAGGTTTGTAATAATGGAGGGATTTCATACATTGTTCATTATTTAAAAAAAAAAATAATAACAAAAAAAAAAATTAAAAAAGCTCATGTTCTTACATTTTGAGTTTGAATGAACTTTTTTTCGGTAAAAAGAACGGAGACGCCCTGAAGAATAATGAAAACACAAGCTGTTTAAAAAGCGAAGAAATATTTCCGGTATAGCTTTTGACCACCAGCGGCAGCACTAAGTCCCAGCAGCGCGCTAACTGGAAGCGAAGAAGACGTCCGGCGCCATCTTCGAAAATTTCGGATTTTATTCCTGATTTTGTTTAATCTGGTTTTGGATGTTTTCCTCTATTTAGGTGACTAAAATGACTATTCACCAAATAGTGAGTTTGTATTTTCTATTTCCTTCCTTCTGTAAATGCGTGAACAATTAAAGTTCACAAATTACCAACATTTATTAGTCATGCTAAG
>NW_007578608.1:0-3172 GCF_000690725.1 Stegastes partitus
TGTTCTGGTGTGATTTGAGCATGTCTTGTAAGTTCAGTATTTAAAAGTGAATAAACTCCAGATCTATGGAAAACACAAGGAGCAAATGAGTTTCAAAATTCACTAAATATTTTTGCGTAACTAAAGTTTCTGCTTCAACCATTGTTTGCATATTCCTTTAAAATCTTCACAGTGGTCTCAAAGTCCATCGCTCTCCTGGGTTGACTGATTGATTGAAACAATGGTATAGAAAATGGTTTCAAAGACTTTTTTAAATACTGAAAATAGCACAATTAACTGACTGAATGTAGCATTTTTATCATTAAAAATTATGACTCTTGTCTATTAAATGCAGTCTGCTTTGTGGTCTTCTCCTGCTTTATATTCATGGTGGCTGCATTCAATTGATAGGAAGTGGCTACTGCATCATGATGCCCAGCAACTGCCTGATCCGTCTCCGCTTCAAAAGAAAAGAGTAAACTCTAACATGTCTTTGTAGTTTTGGATAGGTCTGTTATGTGTGCACCTGGCCAGATCCACCAAAATTGTTCTCAGACCACCTGCGCGGACCTTAACCATGGTCTAATGCAGGGGTCGGCAACCCGCCGCTCTTTTATCCTTCTGCTGCGGCTCCTTGTGGCTTTGGAAAAAGTGAGTATTTTCATTTAAATGTATTAGCTCGTTAGTTTTTAAAATGTAATTCTAAATTTGAAGATTTTTGTGAACTTGTAACATTAAAATAAAACGTGTTTAATTTTTTTGTTGCTCAAAATATGCGTCGCAACCACCGATGTGCCACACCCGCCAGCATGCGCAGTGGTGCCACCTTGATGACTTTCTCTGGCAACTTTCCAAATCCTCTTGGCGATTTTTTATTTTATTAATTTATTTTTTGTCAAAAATGACTCGCGAAAAATCTAGCGACTCTTTCTGGTGTTACTGGAGACTTTTCTGGTGTTTTGGAGACTCTGACATGAAAACACGTATCGTTCTGCAGTTACTGTCCTCAGCGAGCAGCGGCGCTGCCTTGAACTCCTCCCTTCCCAAAGCGCTCACAGGCGGTCAGGAGTCTGGTCAGCAGTCCCAGCTGCTGTCAGCAGGACAACCAGACAGCATTTTTACTTTGCTGTAGGTGGATACTTTAAGATCGGCTTTTTATTTCATAAATACAAAGAGGATTCAAAGAGATATTTAGGTTTTTTGTTTTTTTGTTTTTTTTGTTTTTTTTTTAAAGTAACCTTCAACCCAGCGTCTTTTTTTTTTTTTTTTTTTTGAGTTCAAAATGTTTTTGTTGCAGAAATAAAACTTGGATTTCTCTGTAGCAAGTCATTGATTTCATAAATGCAACACACTAGTTTTTTTTATAAATAGCGGTAAGGTAAGAACGATGCAGTGTTATCTTCATTTTAGATTTCAAAGGGGTTTTGCGGCTCCCAGTGTTTTCTTTTCCGTGGAAAACTGTTCCAAATGGCTCTTTGTGTGTTTAAGGTTGCCGACCCCTGGTCTCGGCCTCTGTTTGTTCTGATGCATTTTATTAAACCAGACTAATGTTGTGCTTCGTGTTGTTGTGGTGGGAGGCTTCTGTGTGTTTCAGTGAACAAANCCATACATTTATTTGCAGCTATTACAAAAGAAGTCTCCATCTGTGGATGGATGTGTTATGGGACGGTTCGGAGGCTCAAACGCGAGGCAACATGACACGGCAGACAGGCAATTTAAACAATAGTAGTTTATTTGAACACACAGAAACAGGTACAGAACTAAAACAGATTGCAGGCAAGGCAACTATGTCTATAATGACAGAACAAAACAAAAACCAAAGGCACGGACCCGAGCTCGGTACCACTGAGTCAGGAACCGAGAAAACAAAACTAGACTAAGCAAGAGAATACCAAAAGGTGTTAAACAAGGAGACTTACTAGAAAACCAAAAAAACTAGCAAACTAAAATATGCTAGCGCTACACACAGGCAGGCGGGGTAAGCAAAACAGAAGTCTACAGAAACTGAAAAGGCTAGCGGACAAAAGGCTATCTAAGGGCTAGCGCTAAGCACAGACTGGCGGTCTAAATACAGAACGATGAGAACAGATCGTACGGGCAGGTTGACTAACGGAGGTTTCAAAAACTAGCGAGACATACAGACTGGCAGAGTACCGAGGCTAAAACAGGAGGCTAGTTGTGAGGCTGGCTAAACCCATGCTGGGAGAACCAGACCTGACGGGTGCCGACCGAGAGGAGAGGGGAAGCAGGGAGGAGAGTTGGAGGTGCTGAGCGCCTGACGTTGCCGCGGCTGCGGTGGAGTGGCTGTCGAAGACTGGGAGCGAACGCCAGGGAGCTCAGGGAGGGAGAGGTGGACGGAGTTGGTGAGCCGGCGGTGGAGGAGTGGCGTCCGGACTGACGGGTAGATAAGAGCGGCAGGTGACTGGATGTCTATGGCGATGGCAGAACCGGTGAATGGTTTGACAGCGTGGCGCTGGAGCTGAAATACCAGCAGACCGGAGGTTGCAGCTGGAGCGGACCAATCCCCACGTACCAATTACTAGATTGGTAACGAGGTACACCTGCCTGCGTGCTGGGACGGCAGAGAGAGAGAGAGAGCACCAGAGAGAGAAAGAGCCGGGCAGGGGCTGAGGCTGCAGGGCCATGACAGGATGCCCCACACAGGACATATGGTACCACCTACCAGAGGTGGTGCACTCAATCTGAAAGGCCTCTCCACAAGCCTTCCACATCTGGGATATCCCAGACCTATATAGGTCATCTGCAAGGAAAATAAAAGGGGGGGAAAATAGACTATGAGTAAAAATGCAAGCTACTTAAATGCAAACAGTCATCTACATCCACAAGTTTACCGAGTTTTTCAGCAATGCTACTGCCAGGTCTCGCCTCAGCCTGCCCCCCCTCCTGGTCCACAGGATACTTGATTTCTTGCTGCAGTAAAATTTGTTCTGCAAGCGAAGAAATCTGTGGTAAATATAATTGGGATTACTTATTGTGCCTTGTGTACACATAATCACACACAGGATTTAGAATCCTGTTGTTTGGGATGGGGCATTGTTGAACATGTCCACTTTGTAATTGCTGGACTCTTTGTGCGGACCAGTGCTCTACACACACACACACACACACCAGGATAACAGTGGGCCAACTTTAATGCCAGTCCTATTAAGGGCATTTTTAAATCAGCAGCTGG
>NW_007578608.1:6277-7953 GCF_000690725.1 Stegastes partitus
TCATTCTTCTTCGTGTTATCTGATTGGGCAGAGAGGGGAATCCTACCTGTCTGTCAGGGTTTAGTTAAGGCTGCCTGACCCAAATGCAGAAACAAAAAAAAAACAAAAACAACACTCAGAAGACATGGAGTCAGAGAAATGGGGTTTATTTCAAAAACTGAAAGTGTAATGATGGAGTTGAAAACAAGGCGGGAGTGTTACCGGTTATGAGCTGATGGTCCAAGGCAGTCACACTGAAGCACGGAGGGATGTTCAGAAGGAAACACGAGGAAACTGTGACGGCCCGTGTACGGTGGCTGTGCAGGCGGACCCGAACGAAAAGGGGAGGCAGGAGAAACGGGTTATAAAGAAAAGGGGTTTTATTAATCAGGGTGAGGGAGTGGGGGTCACCAGGGACAGGAACCAGCCGCAGGAGTGTCAGTCGAGAGGGGTGCAGGTGGAGGTCTGTCCGTGCCGGGATCCGAGGAGGGGGAAGTGCCGCCGAGGTAATGCTGGGGAGGGAGGTGTGGAGGAATCCAAGGACGGTGCGCGCAGTGACGGTGCTCAGGGGACAATGCTCGAGGTGCTTCTTCCCGGTGAAGGTTTCCCCAGTGTTGGTGCTCGTAGGAGAAGAACTGAAGCGGTGGGCTCTGTGGTGAAGCCGGAGAGGGTTGTGGCTGGTGTGGCTGGTGTGGCTCGTGAGGCGCTGGAGGCTGGAGTCGAAGAGGGAACGCTGGAGGTAAACAAAAACACAAGAATTACTCGAGACTAGAAAATACTTAAACCTAAATACAATGCTTCGCTGAGGATAGCAACAAGGCGGCCTGGCAGTACCACTAGGATGAATCACGATCATCTGGCGCTGGAGATCTGTGAGAAGCTGGTATTTCAGGTGCTCCGCTGATGAGCTGATGAGTTGCACCTGCCAGCGTGAGAAAGTCCTCTCCCCTTCGACTCCGCCCAGCCTGCCGAGAAAGCACACACCCACCAAGACACAAACACAGGAAGGCAGGGAAAAAACCACAAAACACAAACATATCCCACAACCCTCACAGAAACACTCGGGAGGAAGGCTTGAAGTGACCATGCTGGTTAACACTCAGGCCCCGACTGAACGGTGACAAGTCCTCTTATACACAGTGACGAGCCTGATGAACTGNGGCCTCTGTTTGTTCTGATGCATTTTATTAAACCAGACTAATGTTGTGCTTCGTGTTGTTGTGGTGGGAGGCTTCTGTGTGTTTCAGTGAACAAACCCGAGTTAAGCTTCAGGTTGTGCTCTGGATCTCTGACACTGAATGCACAGAAAAACAAACACAACTTGCTTCTATATTGTGGGTTTTGCTTCCTCGGACAATATGTTGTGTCATGATTAAACAGGCAGTGTGTGTCGGTGTTAAGTTGTGACTGTCAGCATTTGGTTGTGTTGAATCTGCGAATGGAACATTTGGTGCATAAATACAGCAAACATTGGCAGTTAAACTGGAACAATGGCCAGTAGCAGTTTACAGAGTACTGAATTTGAAGGCAGCAGTTTAGAAAAAAAATCATGACATTCATGTTCAAACCAGCAACACAAGTTTGTCACGTTGTGCTATTCAGAACTGCCGTGTCATTGAAGACAGACAACAGTTCCTTTATGTACCATACATTTATTTGCAGCTATTACAAAAGAAGTCTCCATCTGTGGATGGATG
>NW_007578608.1:10453-12432 GCF_000690725.1 Stegastes partitus
ACTATAAGTTTCAGATAAATAATAGACATTTCTTTTTGCTCATGCTGGCTCACGCAGCTCAGGCGGGGCTCCGCCCACAGCGCCCCTATATACCGGCCGCCACTGGTCCTATGGAAATTAACAAAAACTGTCGTCTTGCTCCCCACATACCACGTTTCCATGCAGGCATGTATTTTATCAAATGCAAACACTGTTTCACGTTGATGTGCCATTCACCTTGTTACAGCTTGACACTTTTTGACCTGTTCCTCTGTTACCTCAAATGGATCCAGGTACACAACTCTCATCTCCTTTTAGATACGTCTTCAAAAATACAATTACATTTCATGACATAAAGGTCTTATGGTTGTGTCTACATATGATCGGTGTCCAGTGTGCCTTGTCACAGACTGCTCCAGCCGCCACGTCATGTCGGAGTTTTAAATACGAGACAAGACCAGATACAAAGCTTAAGCATTTCAATTTGGTAATGCTCACCTTTCTCAACATTTTAACTCACTTTTCTAAAACCTTTCAAAGATCCCTGCCATGCTGATGTAATCAGGTAGGTGTCCAGAATGAGGGCATCGCTTCTTCTGCCCACCATGGTCAGGTAGTCATTGACCACCTATGAATACAGAAATAACTCCATCCATTTTTCTCCCACTATTCAGCAAATCATGACAATATTAACTTACCTCACTCTCAAGCTCGTTCCCTGGGGCCAAGTCTGAAGTTTTCCGAGTACAGTTTGTATGGCCCCATTTTGGCCCAGAGGGTGTTTTGGTGTTTTCCACTCCATAATGCTTGGATTACTGTAAAGACAGCTGTCAACTATCTGGAACATGAATGTTTTAAGGCACATTTTGTCAGTGTACTTACAGCGGTGGCCTGGTTTTTTGCTGTCCCAGATATTGAAAATGGCTCCAGTGCTGAAGAGGGGCCAGCCAGAGGAGAGGGTTCTAAGTTGTTCTTTAATTTTGCAGGCACCCTCTCCTCTAGCTGAAAACAGTGAGTGAGATGATCAATGTTAATTTTGGTCCTTTGTTTCCCCTTTTCCGACAGGAGATCGGCACTTTTACCTTCCAACTTGATAATTTTAATAAGCCAAGCATGTCTGGGTCCATCTTGGCTTTCCTTCGCTCTTGGACAACATTTTTTTTGGAGAACAAGATCCCCTGTTCTGAATTCATCCTCAGTCCCTTTTTTCACTTTCCTTCTGTGAACTCTGTCCTGGCTTTTCCTCACATTTTCTGCAACCTCTTTGTAGGTGGTTTGCTGCTGTTGAAGGCCATCACATACCTCTTCTCGTTGCAGCAACTCAGTGATGCGATCGTCTGTAACCTGTAAAACAGAGCAGAAAAGACATTGAATACCTGCAGCTTGGTCTAAAAATTTTCACAAAATGAGAATATTGCGGCTTCTTACTTCATATGCCTTTGGCACCTCTGATCGATACCTTGCCTTCCTCCCAAACATCAAATAATAGGGACTATCGTTTTGTATTCTGCCCGGGAGGCCATTCTCAGCCATTTAAAAATGCAAGGAAACAGAATGTACTTGTTGGCAAGTACATTTAATGTTTTATTAATGTCTGTAAGGACATTAATTAATTGGTCCAGGCGCTCATTAATGCCGCCGATTGCCCTCGCGATGTCCTCCTGTGAATCCAGCACAGCACAGGTGAGGACACGGCCGGTCGAACGGGCATCAGCAGCTGGCTGTTGCGACGGACCAGAGGATCGTCTGACGCTGGGGAGGCTGGAGCAATCCCCCGGGCCACGGTTTGGCGGTGGGCGACAGTCCTCTTCACGTCCACCTTGAGGTCCGGCCATTTCTGTGAGGGTGCGCTGCTCGGAGCCCACAGCATTCACCGCCTCACACACATTATCCCATTCACTCTTCTTGCGTTTTGTATTTATGCCAGAAGACAGTGTGGCAAAGAGGACACTTTTCTGGGCCTCGATTTCATTTAGAAGCGTCTCCACCTCCCACTCTGT
>NW_007578608.1:12648-14967 GCF_000690725.1 Stegastes partitus
AAGACAGACAACAGTTCCTTTATGTACCATACATTTATTTGCAGCTATTACAAAAGAAGTCTCCATCTGTGGATGGATGCCCCACACAGGACATATGGTACCACCTACCACAGGTGGTGCATTCAATCTGAAAGGAGATTTTAAAGTTAACATTAGAACAGGCATCTGTGACATTCATGTCATTCATTGATGCTCAAAATGTTCATTGAACGAGTTAAAGTGACAAAGTAAATGTAACTAAAATTGTCACATTTTGCAGTTCTCAGTGTTCATACCCACTCATCCACTTCTGCTCCTGAGCTGGCCTCTCCACAAGCCTTGCACATCTCAGATAGGTCATCTGTGAGAGAAAAAAAGGGGGGGAAACATGCAAGCTACTTAAATACAAATACAGTCATCTACGTCCACAAGTTTACCAGAGTTTTTCAGCAATGCTACTGCCGGGTCTCGCCTCAGCCTGGCCACCCCCTCCTGGTCCACAGGATACTTGATTTCTTGTTGCAGTAAAATTTGTTCTGCAAGCTAAGAAATCTGTGGTAAATATAATTGGGATTACTTATTGTGCCTTGTGTACACATAATCACACACTTACCTTGCACACAAATACACCACAGGATTTGGAATCCTGTTGTTTGGGATGGGGCATTGCCGAACATGTCCACTTTGTAATTGCTGGAAGTTTGGTGCACACCAGTGCTCTACACACACACACACACACACCAGGATAACAGTGAGCCAACTTTAACGCCAGTCCCATTAAGGGCATTTCTAAATCAGCAGCTGGGCATGGACTTCAGAGGGACAAGTTAATACAAGTTGTGTGTTTTTTTTTTTTTTATGCAATAAATGTTAATAAATAGTCCTATGGAAATAATCAAAAACTGTCTTCTGTCTTCTTGTTGGCAAGTACATTTAATGTTTTGTTAATGTCTGTAAGGACATTAATTAATTGGTCCAGGCGCTCATTAATGCTGCCGATTGCCCTCGCGATGTCCTCCTGTGAATCCAGCACAGCACAGGTGAGGACACAGCCGGTCGGACGGGCATCAACAGCTGGCTGTTGCGGCGGACCAGAGGATCGGCTGACGCTGGGGAGGCTGGAGGAATCCCCCGGGCCAAGGTTTGGCGGTGGGCGACAGTCCTCCTCTTCACGTCCACCTTGATGTCCGGCCATTTCTGTGAGGGTGCGCTGCTCGGAGCCCACAGCATTCACTGCCTCACACACATTATCCCATTCACTCTTCTTGCGTTTTGTATTTATGCCAGAAGACAGTGTGGCAAAGAGGACACTTTTCCGGGCCTCCATTTCATTTAGAAGCGTCTCCACCTCCCACTCTGTAAAATTTCTCTTTTTACCTCTCCTGCTCATTCTTCTTCGTGTTATCTGATTGGGCAGAGAGGGGAATCCTACCTGTCTGTCAGGGTTTAGTTAAGGCTGCCTGACCCAAATGCAGAAACAACACTCAGAATACATGGAGTCAGAGAAATGGGGTTTATTGCAAAAACTGAAAGTGTAATGATGGGGTTGAAAACAAGGCGGGAGTGTTACCGGTTATGAGCTGATGGTCCAAGGCAGTCACACTGAAGCACGGAGGGAGGCATGAAGGGAAGCCCGGAGGGATGCTCAGAAGGAAACACGAGGAAACACTCAGGAGGAAGGCTTGAAGTGACCATGCTGGTTAACACTCAGGCCCCGACTGAACGGTGACAAGTCCTCTTATACACAGTGACGAGCCTGATGAACTGCAGGTGTGTAGACCACACACCTATAATTTTCTAAATTATATTTGTCCCCCTTTTTGAATAATAATGTAGTGATGCTACCTGCAAAATCCTGACCTACTCTGCTTTCCCTCTCTATATCTAAATACAGAATGTGAAGTAATGGAACAACCCTATCTGCAAATCTCTTATAGAACTCACTGGGCAGGCTGTCATTGCCATTATTGGTAAGGAGCCATCTCGCCACGCTCTTGAGCTCCTTGAGGGAGAGCGGGGCCTCACAGAGGTCAGCATCTGACGACACCACCCTTGCCTCCAGGGCATCCAAGGCCTCCAGTGCGCAGGCCCCTGAGACTGGCTTCTGTGAAAAAAGTTCAGAGTAAAAGGACCGCACTGCCTCCAGGAGTTCCTCCGGTTTGGATGCTGCATGTCCCTGACTATCTGTTAATTTTTCAATGTAGGTTTTGTTATACTTTCTTTTTCCAGACTGAAAAAGTATTGATTTGACCTCTCGCCCTCGACCATGTACCTTGCTTGGGTGTGCACCATCGCCCCTCTTGCCTTCGCAGCCTCCAGGTTGGCTAGAGAGGCCCTCAG
>NW_007578608.1:15172-16485 GCF_000690725.1 Stegastes partitus
AAGCAGATTTGTGAATGTAGGTGGCATCATCCAAGAGGGAGGTGTTGAGAGCTCATAACCCCCCATCTCTACGTGCCCCACAAAAGTCAGACAATCGCGAGAGGAGAATGGTCACTCAAACCGGACCATGTGTAACGAGAATGCCCCGATTTACTGGCTAAATTTGCTGTGGCCAGGCACAGGTCAAGTCTGCTGTGTTTTAAAACGCCGCACACCACCTGCTTTCTCGATAAACCTCAAGTCCACAGGTGGTGGCTGTGTCAGACTTCAACCAGGCCCAGATATTCCATGGTGCGGAGCAGGAAATCCTTACTCACATCAGCCCTAAAAACACAATTTGCACATACATCATACAATGTTAAGCATATATTGAAATCTCCAACTATGATGGTGCTATCTGTAATGAATTTGGACATTTCCATAAAAAGTGTTTTCTGGGCAACAAGTCGTTTGGCGCGTAGATATTAATCAGCCTGAATGGCATGTTGGCACAGAAGTCAATAACTATAAAGTGACCATTGGGGTCAGCCGACACCAACTCTGGTGTTCCCATGTGGGGACGGGACAGGACGGTCACACCTCGGGAGCGTACAGAGCCGAGGGCGCAGTGAAGCATTCCCAGAAGAATGTCTCCGCTCTTCTTTTGATCACATATCGCTGTTTAGCAGTGATCCCCTCAGGATACTGGTTGTGCAGTTTCAGGTTAAGCAACTCTTTCATCCTTTTGGGGTCCATTTTGGAAAATGGATGACCTTGTCTGGCCCTTACCACTGGTTACCTTACCTACTTATTCACCCACTCTTCCATCACCCAACTAAACTAATCCCCACACCCACCCGGCGCCTCTCACCGTGGGCAACTCCAGAAAAGGAGAGAGTCCAACCCCTCTCCAGGAGTATGATTCTGGAGTCCTTGCTGTGCGTGGAGGTGAGCCAGACTATATCTAGCCGGTAACGCTCCACCTCCCGCACCAGCTCAGGCTCCTTCCCTGCCAGTGAGGTGACATTCCATGTCCCCAGAGCTAGTCTACGTCACCAGGGGGCGGTACAAATTAGTGTACTATATTTACAATGCATTGATTCATAATTGCTTGATTCACATTGTATTTACAATGCAGTGATTCTATTGAACACAATGTTGATTGACTTGCAATATCCCAGTAAAATGTATAAATACAGAAAAACTGGAAAATGTCTGATTAATCGCATCAACGTTGTGAAGGCAGAAAGAGAAGTCACTAAAATGTGGTCAGATGGTTCAAATAATCTTGTTTCACTTAAAATGTGTTTTAAAGTAGAACAACTCAGATCCAC
>NW_007578608.1:17093-17835 GCF_000690725.1 Stegastes partitus
TAGTAAACTAAATTGTATAAGTTGCCATAGCTACATTACCAGGAATCAGTGGACTCTGTGGAGGAACCATCCTCCACATGAAGTTATCCTTTAACCTGCATCCAAGATTTGTTTCACTCAGGGGCCAAAAAATAGCAAGAATGACAAGGAATTATAATCTGAGTGCTCACTAATTTACCCCTCTAAGTGCTTACTGGCATTTGGCATACCGTCATAAGGGACTGACGTTAGTTTGTGGTCTAGAAAGTAACTGTATCCATATAAAGTAATAACATAATCTAACTTAAAGCAGTTACTATAATCTTACCATCCGAACCACGAGCCTTGCCACCCTGGAGGAATGCGGGAACAGGCGCGAAGTCTACTGTAGAGCCATTAGCAGGTTCCGGTTGTGTCCCACAAGCTTTGGTGTCAGGGGTCAGACCACGCCTCCTCAGCCTCCCCCTATTGGTGCAAGTCTGAAAATTGAATTTGAATTCTATCAGGTAGCACGTTAACCAGCCCTGGCTCACGGTGAACGTACAAGGCCAGGGCTGGTTAAATCCTCACTGTACTCTCAATTCCGTATTCATAATTTCCAATCGAAGGAAAAACACTAATGTATTTTAAAACTACAATTCCTTAAAGCTGCACCATACAGCTTGATACAATCAGCACCAACGTAGTTCTTACAACTCGTAGAGCCAAACTAATAATTACACTGCATTTAGATGAATTATGTCAAGAAAAAATAAAGATGTTG
>NW_007578608.1:22147-26526 GCF_000690725.1 Stegastes partitus
CACTCTCAGACCCGCAGCCACATACATAGACTACTCCACAGAGCGTCCTAGTCTGGCAAATCATATTCTGCCAGCGCTGACAGTGACTGGGTGATTCCCTCCACCAGTATGTCACCGACCTCCGGTGTTTGGCTAGCCTCTGTAAATTGAGCCAGTTAGAGGAGGAGTTGATTCGAGACCAGTTAGCCGAGCACACGGCTGATCACAAGTTACGAGAAAAACTGTTTTTTAGTCCTTATTGGCTGTGTGTGTGTTCGGCAGAAAGCTTTGCGACAAAGGTGGAAGCCCTCTGAGGTGTGAGCCAACATCACAGGCAGCAATACAGAGGAAGAGGCAGAAATCTGGAAACGGGAGCAATAAGGCACTTGCTGGGTACCAGTAAACGGGGCAGACACATGCTTCTCTATATGGGAACCAACAGCGATGGCTGATCCTGAATCTGGCAGCAGGTCAACTAGAGCAGGAGAGCTATAGACTAACTGAAGAACTGATGCGTTTATCGGGCTGAAGAGATGTTGGCCAGTCAACCTGGGAAGGAGTCATGGCTTAGCATCAGCCGCCTCTAACTTAGGAACAAGCAAGGTATCTGAGAACTCAGGAGACTGAATCACATCAAGCAACCCAGGAATGAGACAGGTGTTGGCTGACTCGGTAACACGAGATATGTCAGCAGACTTGGAAACAGATGAGGTGTTAGTCAACCTAGAAACAGTACAAGTGTCAAACGGCTTGTAGGAATCAACTCAAGAACAGGAGAAATAAGAAGTTTTGAATGGTGTAGAAGAAAACTTTAGAAACAGACGAGACATTGGCTGACCCAGGGACAGGAGAAGGGCTGAACATCCCAGGAGCAGATTCGGAAACAGGACAGGTATTGACTGGCCCAGTAACAAACTCAGGAACAGTAGAGACACTGGTCAACCCAGGACCAGGCCCAGTAACAGAAGAGGTGGTGACCAACTCAGAGGCTAAACATGCTGACCCTTGGAACTAGCGAGATGTCAACTGGACCTAGGGCTGGACCCGAATAGCCGACTATTCGTTCGCTATGCTGGAATCGGGATATCAAACTTGATCTCTCCCCCCGAATATTTGGGATATTCGTCATTAATTGGGACCGAATGTCCGGAGATCAGAAATTGCTATTCGGACCAGCCCTACTGGGACATAAACGGCACTGAGCAGTAGTTTGGCTGGAGTGCTGGGCAGTTGTGATTAGTGACAAAGTGGCAAAGTTTCACTCCTGTTTCCAGTGTCCTCCCCACCAGGCTCTTTCTACAATTAGAATCCTCCATCTATGANGACACCGGCCCAAGCCCGGTTGGAAGCTGGCCCAGCTGCGGCCCAGATAAAAAAAAACGGGCCCGCACCAGTATTGGCCCGTTGTGCCAAAGGACACCGGCCCAAGTCCGTTATGCGGATCAGGCCCAGAACTTATCAAGGGTCTGGGCCTGATCCGGGCCAAATGATTTTTGTTATCTGGGTAATTTTTTGTCCTGTGGTCTGATGACACTAAAATTGAACTGTTTGGCCTTAATGACCAGCGTTACATTTGGAGGAAAAACAGGGAAGCTTGAAGCCTGAGAACACCATCCCAACTGTGAAGTACGGGGGTGGCAGCATCATGCTGTGGGGCTGTTTTGCTGCAGGAGGGACTGGTGCACTTCACAACATAGATGGTATCATGAGGAAAGAACATTATGTGAAAATATTGAAGCAACATCTCAAGACATCAACCAGGAAGTTAAAGCCTGGGTGCAAATGGGTCTTCAAATGGACAATGACCCGAAGCATACCACCAAATTAGTTACAAAGTGGCTTAAGGACAACACAGTTAGTGTTCTGGAGTGGCCATCACAAAGTCCTGATCTCAGTCCTGTAGAAAATGTGTGGGCAGAGCTGAAAAGGCATATGCAAGCAAGACAGCCAACAAACCTGACTCAGTTACACCAGTTCTGTCAGGAGGAATGGGTCGGAACTCCAGCAAACTATTGTTAGAAGCTTGTGGAAGGAAACCCAAAATGTCTGACCCAAGTCATACAGTTTAAAGGCAGTGCTACCAAATACTAAGGAAATGAATGTAAACTTCTGACTTTAAAGAAAGTAATCCAAAAAAATCTTTTAAAAATTCTCTCTTACATTATTGTGGCATTTATTCCTAAATGACCTAAAACAGGAAATGTTTAGTCACCTTTAATTTCCAACAGTGAGGAAAAAAAGGTTCTATGTCTTTTTATACAGTGTATGTAAACTTCTGGTTTCAACTGTGTTTTTATTTGGACTAAATTATGCATTGCTGGGGGATGTTGATAAGCTCAACTTTTATATCAGTACTGGATANCCAGTATCAGTGTACTACATAACCACTTAACCTGCAAAACACTGACAAAAACAGGTACATTATCTTCTGTGGCCCATAGTTGTACGCAGAGCCTGCTAGAAGAAATGTGCTATATATGATATGGATATTTACCAGGCATTGAACAATCTCATAAACAGAAAACTGGGACACTCTCAGTGGGGAGGGGCAGCCAGCCAGTCACTCAGCAGAGCCAGGAAACAGTCCTAACCATTGCACTGCTGTGCCCTTCAACCCAAACAGCAGTCTGAGCTGTTGTACAGCCTGAGTAGACAGTTATTGTGGGTAAAACATAAGCAAGCAATAGATGCTACTTCATTAGCGCTGTAACGGCTGAGACCTCATGTAAACTTCCCTTGAAAGACATGGAACTTTGTAGGCTTCAGGTGCATTGGGTTGTGCAATATAACAAAGCATTTATTATGTTCAGTGTAGATACTGTTGACAGACTGCAGCTGCTGTTGCTCTTCTGATACTTGGTGTGTATTCGAAAGCTCGAGCATTGGTCTGTATCTGCAGAATGCTTTAACAAGCCTTCAGAACTTGGTCTGTACCTTGTCTATGGAAGGTGGACTTCAAACTGATGGTGGTCTGGACTTCTGCTGACAAAGCAGCCACCATCAGAGCAATAAGTGGTAGCATCATGACAGTCAGTGCGGTGGAGCTGCTGAAGTTCCTCTGCAATCAGATAGAAATGAATTAGTGAAGGTTCATTTATAACCAATTTTAACATTCAACAACAAGTCTGGTTCATCCTTAGGAACAATTTCCAGACGCCTGAAGGTTCATCTGTTCAGACAATTATATGGTAGTATAAACACCATGGGAATGTCCAGCCATCATATCGCTCAGGAAGGAGACGGGTTCTGTTTCCCAGAGATGAAGTGTTTTGGTGAGAAATGTGTGCATCAACCGCAGAACAAAAGCAAAAGACCTTGTGAAGATGCTGCTGAAGCTGGTAAGAGAGAGTCATTATCCACAGTGAAATGAGTCCTGTACCGACATGGACTGAAGTCTACCCAGAAAGAAAGAAGCCATTACGCCAAAAGCAACATTAAAATAAAAAAAAAACAGATTGCAAATGCACACAGACGAAGACCTTCATTTTTGGAGACATGTCCTGTGGTCTGATGAAACTAAAATTGAACTGTTTGGCCATAATGACCATCGTTACATTTGGAGGAAAAAGAGGGAAGCTTGCAAACCTGAGAACACCATCCCAACTGTGAAGTACGGGGGTGGAAGCATCATGTTGTGGAGGTGTTTTGCTGCAGGAGGAACTGGTGCACTTCACAAAATAGATGGCATCATGAGGAAAGAACATTATGTGGAAATATGGAAGCAACATCTCAAGACATCAACCAGGAAGTCAAAGCCTGGGTGCAAATGGGTCTTCCAAATGGACAATGACCCTCAGCATACTGCCAGATTAGTTACAAAGTGGCTGAAGGACAACAAAGTTAAGGTTTTGGAGTGGGCATCACAAAGTCCTGATCTCAGTCCTGTAGAAAATTTGTGGGCAGAGCTGAAAAGGCGTATGCAAGCAAGACAGCCAACAAACCTGACTCGGTTACACCAGTTCTGTCAGGAGGAATGGGTCAGAATTCCAGCAAACTATTGTGAGAAGCTTGTGGAAGGAAACCCAAAATGTCTGACCCAAGTCATACTGCATGAAGGCAATGCTACCAAATACGAAGGAAATGAATGTAAACTTCTGACTTTAAAGATAGTAATCAAAAAATATCTTTTAAAAATTCTCTCTTACATTAGTTTGGCATTTATTCCTAAATGACCTAAAACAGGAAATGTTTAGTCACCTTTACTTTCCAACAGTGAGGAAAAAAAGGTTATATGTCTTTTTATACAGTGTATGTAAACTTCTGGTTTCAACTCTGTTTTTATTTGGACTAAATTATGTTTTCCTCTGCATTGCTGGGGGATGTTGATAAGCTCAACTTTTATATCAGTACTGGATAATGGTGACATTTTCTACATACCCGCATCCCTTAGATGCTGTTTA
>NW_007578608.1:28711-31527 GCF_000690725.1 Stegastes partitus
TGCAGAAACCAACGGGTGACGTCACGGTAGCTACGTCCATCTTTTATACAGTCTATGTCCACAACCCACATCCCTGCTCCCAGCAGACACAAACAACTACAGACTGACCACTAGACTGTACAGGTCATTCACACTTGTCACAGTACCACTGTCTGAACTATTCTTGCTACTTTTTTTTTCCTTTTTGAATTTTGTGTCATATTATTTAATGGGGGTTTTTCAGTCTCTCAGGCACTTGTTCAGCTCTTTTGTCTGTTTTCATCATTAACAAGTAACACTAGACAAACCAAGCCTGTTTCCACAAAATTCTGTTCCTATACAGTTAAACTGTATTAACATAGTTTTGTTTTCAAGTAAACGTAATTTATGACCTGTGTGGTGAGAGAGACCACCAGTGAACTGACTTTCACACAGAAGACCAATGTTTGTGTCCTATGATGGACTATTTGTCTCACAATCTAGTTTTTGTTTCCTTTTGGTTTTCTCTTGCACTCTGGTTACGTTCAGCCACAAAAAAAAACATGTGGTCAGCTTGGTTAAGGTTAGGCACAAAGTAAAAAATTACATGGTTAGGGTTAAGAAAAATGTCATGGTAGGGCTAAAGTACATGTTTAAAGTATCTCCACCATTTTCTGGGGCACCATTGTGGCGAGTACTGCCCCATTTAGTATATGACTGGTTGGCTGAAAAGGAGCAACAGTGAAGCTTTATAATCACTGTCAAAGATACATTAATTAGAAATGTGTTTTTTTTTGAATACGTTATCAACAGACATAATCTGGTGGAAGATATGTGTCTCTCTTGAGAATACAGGAATGTAGTATAGTGGAGACTGGGCTGCAGACACTGGGTAGGTGAGTGAGACTGGAACCTTGTTGGGGAATGCGTCATGCTGACGTCAGCACCATCACACCCTGAAGAGATGAAAAACTTCACAGGCTTTTGATCAATGATTCATCAGAGCCTGTTCTTTCAGTTCATGTTTGTAACATACCATGCATGAAAAACAGTCAACAGAAGATGATCTTGGTGTCTTTAATGGTAGCTAAGCCAGTGTAGCCTTGTACCTTCACCACAAGTGTTGCCGTGGCTTCACCACTGTCAGTGAAGAGCAGCTGCAACTAAATGGTCTGTAAAGTATAACCTTTTGTCTATCTGGCCACTTGGCCACTTTGATCCCGACTAAAATATCTCAGCTATTAGGCAGACTGCTGTGACTTTTTTTNTGGTGACATTTTCTACATACCCACATCCCTTGGATGCTGTTTATCGCTGTACTCTAAGTATCATTACCGGTGACAATTCTATTTTTGTGAGTCTTCTGCTACAGCTGGGTACCTCGTCTGCAGAAGCTTGGAAGAGGTATATTTTGGATGAGAACAATCCAGAGCACAATGCCAAAATCACACAAGAGTTTCTAAAGCAGAAAAAAAGTCAAAGCTATGACCTGGCTAAGTATGTCACCTGATCATTGGGATACTTTAAAAAGAGCGGCTCAGCAAAACAACCCCTCCAGCAAAGAGCACCCGAAAGAAACAGTCTTTGAAGGATGGCAGGACATTTCCAGACATCTGTGCAGTAGCGGTATGCTTCACGCTGAGGATGCAAATACACTGCTGTTCATCTCAACAGTATTGCAATTTTAACATTTAAGCAACATTGCACAGGAGTATGGTCATTCTGATGTACACTAAATATGGATTATTTATTGCTGATGGTTTTATCATTTTACTAGCTTGCCTTTTATCCACATTTTTTATTTAAGTTTCTCACTTGTTTGATTTTTGCTTGGCTATATTTTCCGGTGTCACCTTGTCTGTGGTCTCTGTCCTGCAGAAGCTTTATCGTAGAGCAATATGTTATCAAGTTTTTAACCATATTTTTAGGCTACACTTTTCAACTCTTTCTTGTTTCACTGAATCTTACAAGTAGGTCAAAACTTTAAGCCATCACACCCTTGACTGAACATTTTGTCAACTCCATTCGGTCACAAGCAAGGGTCAACAAGTGAACTCCTACTGCCAGGATTGGCAACTTTATACCAGCAGGACACTTGAAAGGATCTCTCAACTCTGTATCTATTAACGCACAACAGCAAAAACCTATCAAAGCTAACTCACCCGTGGCCCGATACTGAGTTTCTACTCTATTTCCAAATTAGAAATCCTCTATTCTCCACTGTCAGCTTTATGGGAGTGTCTCAGCCTCGTGGTCAGCCAGCAGCCATTGGCCTCAGATACTTGATGGCTCTGGTCTGCCCTCTTCCTCCTCTCATTCATGGTTGCTGGTTGTGAAGGTAACCAAAAGGCTGTGTCTCTTCATTTCTGATCTCAAACTTCTTTCCTCTGGTTTCCTAAGGAGCTGTTAATCTCCCCAACTCCTCCTTGTGCACACTAACGCCCTTCTGTTCGACCTCACAGCAGGATGCACTTGCCAGCTTCACCTCGTCCTCAGGTTTCCATCCCTTTTGTCTCCCCCCCCCCCATCACATCTTGATTGTTTCATTTCAAAACCATTGTGGTGGTGTACAGAGCGGAAATGCTGAAAACTGTGTCAATGTCCAAATATTTATGGACCTGAATGTAGGCGGAGAACTTCTCCAGCTGTTTTATGACACTGATTACATTAGCCATCTTCTATGCAGTGATCCATTGTGATGGTGGTATTGCAGCAGCAGACAGGAAGGGACTAGTGCTATCTAAACTCGGTAAAGGGGGTGGACACAGAGGCTCGGTGGCCAAACTGCTGGCCATCAAGGGCAATAACCATCAACCACCGAGAGTGCTTTGTGCCACGCCTTCAGAAAGAGCACATGA
>NW_007578608.1:32953-34324 GCF_000690725.1 Stegastes partitus
TATAACCTTTTGTCTATCTGGCCACTTGGCCACTTTGATCCCGACTAAAATATCTCAGCTATTAGGCAGACTGCTGTGACTTTTTTTATTTTTTTTTTTAATTTGCTGAGTATTTGGGCTGAATGCCTTCAACATGAATGACATCAGCCTCAGCTTGACTTGATGAAAGCACTGAGAGCATTTGAACTGTACATAAAAATTAAAAAAAACTTCTGATAGAGGTTTCAAAAGACTATATTCTAATGTCACTGTCTGGACAGATATTGCATTTATTTCGCCACGACTGCTATGGGTCCAAAACAAAGAGCTGGTTGTATTTCTGTAAACTCACAGTCTTCTTTTACCCCTTTTGTCATTCATTGAGTAAAAACATCTTCCTGTTTTGTTCCCTTGGGCTCTGTTTCCATTCACTGCTACACTTCCCATGTCTGCTATAAATAATGCACTTTTCTCGTGCTCTGTTCATCCATCCAGCCCACCAAACCACAATGTGCTACTGTATATCAGTAACAAAAAAAAGTCCTGTTGCTCGTTAGTGGTGACTATGACCAGAGACACACTGACTTTGCATGCACGATAACAATAATTTCTCAGTCTCACACAGCAACATGCATGCTGTTGCTAGGACTGTGAAAATAACAATTACATGCTCATATCATCAAGCAAAGATCTTAGAGAGATACAGAACATGAACATATATTAAATGTGATGCTCCAGTCTTACCTGAATGCGCGTGCTGACTGAGAGCTCCTGTCTTTTCCTGGGCAGAAGGGCTCCTTTATAGGACAACATCCACTGCGTCATCATCACCGGTGGTGGCGTGTGGTGCCTGATGTTTACTAGCACACACACTGCACAATTACTCCTCCTTTCCTACCTGTTCATCCACCTCTTCTTGGAGTTTTGGTCTCACAAAGATTAGTGACATTCCAAAATGTTGATTCCCACATCTGCACTCAGATCTGGGTTTTGTTCCTACTTTGGTCTTTCCATAATAGACATGAGATGAGGTTTGTGGTCAAGACGAAAGCGTAGAGGTCATGACAATAAGCATTCTGTCAAAGTGAAGTGGGCTCAATAATAGAAACTAAAAATATACAATGGAGGGACATGCATTTCTGTAACGTAGGAAAAACTGCTTTGTTCTTTTTCTGTTTCTTTTAACTTTATAAAGGAATGACACATTATCTTATCCATAATTTAAATATGCAACCTCACAAATTAAGTCTAATAGAAGCATGACATGATTAATGATGGTGCTAAGAGTCAAAATCACGTTTAAACTCAAAGAGTCACTGATACACCACCGGCATGTAGTGTGTGCAGGCAAAAGAAGTCCATTGTCCAAACAAAATCTGCATTTTTGGCAGT
>NW_007578608.1:34935-40540 GCF_000690725.1 Stegastes partitus
GAGAACATGCAAACTCCTACAAAGTAAATAAAAACTAATAAAAAAATAATTTGAATAAATAAAACAACAAATACCCTATTTACCTAAACAGACATCTAAAGTAGCCTTTAAACAAATCAAATTTTTAAACAAAGAAGTAATGACCCCTCTTACAGTGGCATCTATATGTACCTATAAAATTCCATGTAATTCCTACAGCACCTACCACCACTTTTTGCATTTTTCATATCATTTTTTTTTCTTTTTCATCATTTAGGGGATACTTAAAGTTATTTTAACTGAATTAAATGTAATTAAATATGGGACGGAAATAAAGTAACGATGGTTCAGCACGTCGATCAAAGGTGTGTTGGTGTAAAGCAGGAAGCCCTCCACAATAAGGATGTGAGTCTTCTCCTCCTCCTTGTGGTCGCACTCTGGGACGATCTCGGTATCCAGGGTGTTATTAACGCCATGAGACTTCTCAAACTTCACCTGATTGACCTGATTGGTCTTGGTGCTGTGGAGGCAGCAAAGACCAGATGAAAAATCTGGTAGCTGAGCGGCCACAACTTCTTCTAAAATCTTGGATAAAAACAGTCATTTAGAGATTGGTCTTAAATTTACTTAAAACTGTGGGGCTGAGGGCTAACAGTAGCATGTTTAAAATAAGGTGGGAAAAATCCCCCAAATCCCAGAAAACTGAGAGCAATCTAAAATAACTCAATTCTCTGGACCAAACATGTGAAACACAAACAAACAAACAAACAAACAAACAAACAAACATTGCATTTGCAAACTGTAATCTGGCTTTTTCATGTTGCTTTTGGAGTAATGGCTTCTTCCATTCTGAGTATCCTTTCAGCCCATGTCGGTACAGGACTAATTTCACTGTGGATAATGACTCTCTGTTACCAGCTTCAGCAGCATCTTCACAAGGTCTTTTGGTACTAAATGTGCATTTCACCCCAGAAAAAAAAGCAAAACACGTTCATCTCTGGGACACAGAACCCATCTGCTTCCTGAGTGGTATGATGGCTGGACATTCTCATGGTGTTTATATTTGTGTATAATTGTTTGAACAGATGAACGTGGAACCTTCAGCCATCTGGAAATTGTACCCAAGAATGAACCAGACTTGTGGAGGTCCAGAGTTCTCTTCCTGATATGTTGGCTGATTTCTTTAGATTTTCCATGTTGTCACAAAAGGAAGCAGTGTGTTTGAGGTGTGCCTTAAAATACAGAGAGAGAATGAGTGGCTTTTTTCTTCTTCTTCTTCTTTCCTTTCCTTTTAGGTACGACCTGTGCTGTGCCAGCTTTGATTTTATTACTGACACCTTGGGAAAGACTGAACTTCTCTGAAAATAGTTTTTGAAATGTTATGCTCAGTAGCACTGTGGCTACATTTCTATAGCTTTAGTCTTTTAGTTCATATGGTTCGCAAAATGTTTTGGTTGTCCCGGCTTTCAGACATCTTAAATATCGTTGCATTTACTTTTACTTTAGGATAGCACATTTCTATATTCTACAGACTACTTGTTCAAATCCTGAATTCTTATGCGTGAGTAGGTTAATGCTGTCGATTGATAAAAATATAATTTCTTGTAACACACAAAGCGTGACACCACCTGTTGATTAGAACATTACATGCAGCCAAAACACAAAACAAGGAAGAACTGCTCATGCTGCTTGGTTACAGTTGAAAATTATAATGCATGAGAAGGTTTTTACTTACAACTGATAAAAATGCACATTTAGCATGTAGCATGATGCCCTCTAGTGGTCTGGATACCATGTCAGAATGTTAAATGCAGCAAAAATATGAAACAACAAAGAAATCCTTACTCACACCAGCCATCCCTAAGTGGAACTATTTGACTATTGGTTTGTGGTGGTTTGTAGCAAATTCCTACTTCCTTGTAAAGCTCATCTGGTTGATGGAGGGCTTGAGGAAATTATTTTTTTTTAAAAATACATGTTTTGGGCGTTACACCAAATATCAATCTAATGACTTGTGCTAATTACTGTACTTGTTGAAAATGCACTTAAGCACTAATGACAGTGAAATGTACATTTAATTATATTTGTAATCCATTTTTGTAACACAGTGATGTGCTACAAATATACACGTTGATGCTAAAGTCCATTTCAGTACTTTCAGAAATGCTTTTTTTTTTTTTTTATATTGAGTTTACACACTTCTTTTAGATTTTTGTCTGCTGCTAAAACTACACACACACCCGTACACATACCTCCTGTTTCCAGCTATTTGTGTGTGTGTGTGTGTGTGTGTGTGTGTGTCTTGAACTGGCACTGTTGACAGCTGAGTATACTTTGAAAGGACCTGCACTACCCCCCTCTCTCTCTGTAGCGTCATCCCCCTTCTTTCCCCTGATAATGAAGCATTGTCCAAAGCCACGCTGAGGCAAAGTGAACAACAGGGGCCCTCTGGTGTTCTGGCACTTATGTGAGAGTCCCAAAGGGGATGAAGCAGCAAAGAAGGACAACAGGATTACAAGAGCCACAGTTTTTGGAATCATCAGGAACACGCAGCAGAAACAAAGCAGTAAGTTCTCTTCAAATGTTGCATGTATACGCATTTCGTTTTGTTCTTCAGGGAGTTGAAGATCATGTTTAATTTTACACACCAAATCACTTCAGACTTAGAGATAGTGATGGTGTTTTGCTGTGGTGTCAGTAAATTGTTCCTAGATTAAAAAAAAAAAAAACACACAAACTAGAGGTTATTGACTGTGTTGGTCTCAGATGCAGTGGCTGGTCTAACTACTGCTGCAATTCTTCTTTCTTCCTTCACGGACAAGCTTCAAGAACAGTTTTCACAAGTTTCAGTTTTTCACACAGATTACTTGCATGAACAATTGTGTCATATATGCTGTAGCTGAGAGGTGTATCTCAGATTGCTTGCACACTGACTACTTGACCTTCATTTCGACTCTGATGACAATTCAAATACACTCTAGCTGTGACCAACTTGTGTGCTCTCATGGGTAGTGTGAGAATAATCAGTGTATATTCAAAATGTGTTCTAATTTTGACATTTAGAATGGACACAGCCTTCTTTTAGAACCCAGATATGCCCCAACAGAGCCAGTGCTCACAAAGTCCTGTCAGCAAACATTCTTCTGCTATTCAGACCAAACAAACAATGCTGCTTTGGCTCTCTAATCAGGGAAGGGAGCCCAGAAGGCCTGCTATTCAAATCTGTAAACAGTCCTTGAAGGTAAACAGACCTGACAAATGGTACAGATAACCAGAGAAAGATAACATTACCATGACTAATAACATGAATTGGGGACTTACAAATTAAATGGGTCTTAATCCCAGAGTGTCCTCTGGTGACAAATGAAAACTGATCTATTTCAGTCCTTCACCAGACAGTCCTTCAATACTTTTAACCCATAGGACATAACTTGAATAAAAAAAAAAAACATTCTTTGCAGAGTCATGTGCATATACTAACACATTGCTTTAATTAGCATGACTTGTTCATTCCAGCAGTTCTCTGCTACCATAGATAAACATTCATAAGGTGATTTAAAAACAAAACTACAAAAGCTGCTCCTAACTTTATAAGAGTGAGACCGTTGTTGTAGTTCTAAGGAAACAAGCACAAGCATGCTGTTGTTGTACTACTAATAAGTATATAAATATATATTTTTAAAAAATAATAATTTCAGCACAAGCGTAGCTCTGTTCAGTTGCTGTTCGAGAGGTTTGATTTTGTCAAATACTTAGTAAAATATTTGAATTCCATGTATTTATCTGTGGTCGATCATTTCAGATCATTTTGTGCTGCAGATTCATGAAAAATATTTATTTATATATATATATATATAATCCAAGTTATGTAAAATCCTAATAGCAAAAACTGTAATTGAATTGAAAAACTCACCAAAAATGGTTTGTTTTAAATGAGTAGGGCACATATGTTGGATCACTTTGTCATATCCCATAAAGAATAACTATCCCTTCCGCATTGACACAGACATATTGAACACCTATGAACATACAGACAAAATTGATGCATCACTGCACACATGTTCAAAGCTTATTCTGTAGAAGAGTAATATATGCCACATCTAGTTAAAATATGAAGTGATGAAGTCACAGGCCTGGAAAAAAAAAAGTGGGATTTTTAAAAAATATATATATTTTTTAAAGTCTAGTAGGGAAGAAAACTAAGATGAGTAGTGTCATATCACAGAGGGTGGGCAGGGAACAAACCATGAATAGATCAAGTAGGTGCAATCATTAGGGTGTCAGTACTGAGTTCAAACAGCCTTAAATTTCAATGCACTAACAAAACGTGATGCAAGTGGGTTGGCACGCAGTTAAAAAAATAAATCCCTGAAATTACTGCATAAATCAATCTAAAATTTCATGACTATAATTCGAAATATTAATAGCTTATGCTAAGAGAGTTTTCAGCAAATTAGAGATTGTCAGTTTCATGCAATTTCAGCCCATTCTTCATTGCTTGAGCTCTGTCAGGTTACACAGCGACTGTGAGTGAACTCCCCTTTTTAAGTCCAGCTACAACTTCAGACTGGGTTGAGGTCAATTCTCTGACTTAATCATTCAAGAACACACAAGGATCCAGCACAGGTGGTTAGCTTCTTTCTCTACTCTTGATGTTTGCAGGTAGTTTGTGCAGAGGATGTCTCTGCAATCTTTGGTGGTTCTTGCCTTGATCCTGGACTTCTTGGGCACCTGCCCTGGCATGGCAGCTCCTCTCGGTGAGCCAGATAATGAAGCATTTGATCTGGAGAACTATGACCTAACCAGTGAGATGGAGTGGGAGAACCTGGGCATCAACACTTATGGAGACAGTTATGATTATGATGACTTTGACAAAAAGGTGAGAGGGAAAAACTTGTAACATTCTAAAAAGACAAACGTAAAACTTCTTACTAGCTGCACATCTGCTATGAATAGACACAATTAACCAATGTATGTAGGCCATGGTAGAAGCTTGCTGGGCACGGCTGCAGTGTGCTAAGACAGTTGTCTAACCAACAATTTGTAAGAAAAAGTGAAATAAGGCATTCTAATGTCAGATTTGCCCAAGCTGAAACCAAGTGATTTTATCTACATGGGCTGTTTAAATAGACATTTCTGTGCATGGAATTCTTTACAAGTGGATTGCATTTTAAACATCAACACTGCAGCCGATCTTGTTCTTTTATTTGTGTGAAGCCAAAATTGTGACCGCTGTTAATATTCGTTATTATCCGTAACATTCCCCAGCATAGATGGTGGTCATCATGATAGAATGCTACTTTTTTGTCTTTACTGACTCAGTCGAAATCTGCCTGCCTGTGCCTTTACTCTTTATCATCAGGTCCTCGTGACCATTTCATTGTTGGAACACACACCAGCTCAATGGATTGTTTCCCACACGACGCAGGGAGAGACTAACTCAGCCAATGAAAAAGAGAGGGTATTACTTCCAACTGTAACCGGTGGATTCTCTTCTCTGCGTTTTGTATTGTAGGCAGAGTCCTTTTTTGGAGGCGATCTCCGTTTATTACAGCTTTGACAGATGATAAAAAAAACACACACACAAGACCTTCTGTCAGTTTACAAGACTTGTACCCCTCTCGCA